>NW_026923121.1:0-21614 GCF_032062105.1 Saccostrea cuccullata
AGAATTACATATGTATTTTTTCATTTTTCAATTTTTTTCTTTCACATTTGCAAACAAGAGTGTGTAATTATCGGAAATTCTGAGATTAAAGTGATCGATCATACTGCTTTATATCCCTTTATAACAATATCCCAGTTTTAGATAAGTTGATGTTAATTTTTCCGAGACAGTGATTCATTTAACAACAAAGAACCATGTAGCTTTACCTATTTTTTATAACTATGCATGCATTTAATTTAAATTGCATTTGATACAATTTTGTAATGGCTTTGTTCATAGTTGAATGACATAAAACATAAGTATTGTTATGATCCGTGTGAAAGCTCATCAAATCGTTCCTGATTTAGAAAATATCTTAAGTTTCAGAACAATATAACAATATACACAGAATTGCCTTCGTAGAGTATTTGATAAAACTTGCAATAAATGAGGGATGGGATATGAAACATACCTCTGTCCCATATTTTGCAAGGGTTAATTGCAATGCAATATCAGTGCATAATAGTTTGCTACTTTTACATCAAAATATCACATACGTTTATTTATGCTTGGTATATTAGCTTTGTTATGGATTATATGTTTTTAAAACCTTGACGCTAACAATGGAATAAAGAATTTTGAACATTTGCATGGAAAAAAAATTATGTAGATTTATGATACCTATTAAAATAATAATTGCTGAAAGGCATATTAACACTTTCGTGGTCACTGAATTGTTAGGGACAAATGTAATAAATTATCTAGATTTAACACTGTGGTTTTAAATTTATTTTCCTTCATACACAACGACACGCAGAGCTAATTGCAACGAGCCACGTGACACGACATGAAAATAAAATAATTCCTTCTTCAACGTAAAATGTAATGATTTGATTATTTTTGGGATTTTTGTGAGGCCGCTATAAGGGAGGTGGTAAAATTTTTGATTTAGACTATTTGATTTTCATCAATTTGAAAAAGAACAGAATTTGAATTTATATCTTACATCGTTTAAATTAAATCATTGTTTCTTAGAACATTTTCAATAGGAGAAACAATATTTTGTACAAATAACAACTTGTATAAATTTTGAATTTTGAAGCTATACCTCGATCACCCTACACATATACACATAACGGAAAGTGCATATTAATTATTGAATAAAATTAAGTGTAAACCGAGACACCCCATGTAATCCAACGCTGTCTCGTAATTTGATAAGAAATAATTAAAAAAATTAAAGCCAACGATTTGTGATATTTATTTCAATGAGAGTATTTAGACGGAAAAAATCAATACACAGAATGTTAAGCAACATTAAAACAGACGTCCATGATTGAAAAAAAGAGGAGCATTGGATGTTTTTCTCAATGTACAATATTCATATTCATAGCATACATTTTAAACACATAATCTAAAAAGAATTGTCCATAAGTTCAAGGATTTGATGACATTTTTTAAAAACTAAAACAATAATGACATTTATTTGTTCAGTAAACAATACCATTAACTTGAAATCGAGGATGAATGTTTCAAGATTCATAGAAGCATGATATACAAAAAATACAATAATACTTTTTATGGTTATTTATCATCAAATTGTCTATAACAGCATAAACATAGGGAATAGGATTTCTCTGAACATAAATATTAATTTATTAAAAAAAATGTTTTCATATGATTTTATTTTGAACTACAGGTGAAAAATTTAATTGATTATTGAACAAAACTTATAAGCAATTAAATATGGCATGTCAAACGTTGCTATATTCGATAATCTTGTGATGTATATTCAAAATCTTGTGATGTATGTTCGAAATCTTGTGATGTATATTCAAAATCTTGTGATGTATGTTCGAAATCTTGTGATGTATATTCAAAATCTTGTGATGTATATTCAAAATCTTGTGATGTATGTTCAATATCTTGTGATGTATATTCGAAATCTTGTGATGTATATTCTACAATCTTGTGATGTATATTCGAAATCTTGTGATGTATATTCTATAATCTTGTGATGTATATTCTATAATCATGTGATGTATATTCAATATCTTGTGATGTATATTCGAAATCTTGTGATTTATATTCAATATCTTGTGATGTATAATCGAAATCTTGTGATGTATGTTCAATAATCTTGTGATGTTTGTTCGATAATCTTGTGATGTATATTCGAAATCTTGTGATGTGTGTTCTACAAATTAGTGATGCGTGCAATAATATTGCATTACGCAACAGAAAAGTAAGGACAATTTTCATTGGTTAGAAATAACGAAAGTAGCTGGAACGATTGTTGTGGGGAAAACTATGCAGGTGAAAAAACACAGTCAGTTTGTTTATTACAGCACTAATCACGAGATGCACGAGTGTTGACCCTGGTGACATGATGGAGATATTTCGGCCTGCTAGGAAAAAAACTCAGTAAACGTAGATATATTGACAAAATGTGTAGGTACTTGTAACAATATGTCACGATGCTGCATTGTCACATATTTACTGATTTATACATATATACATGCTAAAAAGTTAAATCTCGTCGTAACCAATATAGCAGAAGAATAATGAAGAGTATATACTACAAAAATTGTGCAATTTGTAGCAAGGTTAATTTTTGTTAAACAGCTGTTTTTATTACATTTTATATCGTATTATTACTACCAAGTACTACTACCGTTTGTTAATGTTATGCACATGGTTATCTTGTACTTGCAAGTAAATGTAACATTTAAAAAAAGAATGAAAAAGTAAGTCATTTAGCCTATGATTTGATAACAACATGCCAAATGAATATGTTTTGCTTTTTAATTCTCCTTCACTCAGTCTTTGTATAATATATTTTTAGACGAGCTGATCGCCAACCAGGAGATCAGAATGATCGCATCTGCTTCTGCCACTTTAAGGATGGTAAGAAGGAAGGGGACCTTGCATATTTTGCATGGAATGAAGGAAAGGCCATGAACTTCTCTGATCCTGAATGTACAAAAAGGTGAAATTATTTTTCAAAATATGACCGACATCTTGTTTTTGGATGGTGGATGGGTGGAGTTTCATTGAGAATATTTTTACTAAAAATCTTTAAAAGGGTACATGTATAAACAGAGTAGCTTACAACTGAATAAAAAAATAATTCAAGTTTAATTATTTTACAAAGGAGGAAAAACCTCAAAAGTGAGGAGTCCCTGTCATCTTCACAGATGGACCAGTTGCAGATTCCACAAGCACTAAAATGTCAAGATCAAGAAAAAGTAAAGCTCATTTAAAACACCATTGATGACAAATGACCAAATTGAAACATTTTCAATAATTTTTAATAATATAACAGTTCTTTTAACTGTACATCGAATTACTCATAATTTACAATATATTTTTAGTTGATATCAGAGCACAACTACTCAGCAACCTACACATTTAACTGTACTCAAGAAATGCAGCGCCTCTCAACAGAAATACAACAACTGGAAAAGGAATTGCTTGCCCTAAAAATAGAGTCTAGAGTAGTAAAAGGAAGCCAATGTCAATTCATGATATTAAAGACAATGAAGAGAAGGTACATTTAAAGGAATTCCAATTGTGATTTCCTATTTCCTAACAATTTCAGTAAAACTTGTTGCCGTTGAGGGATGAACATCTTAGATTGACTGTTATGTTAACATATTTTGTTATTATCGTTGAGTTCATAATATGCAATTTAAAATAACAGAGAAAAAAATCATTTAATTTGCTCTTTGGGTGAATAATATCTAAAACCTTCTCTGTATAAACCATGTTTTACTCTGTGACAACAATTATCAGAACACTAAATGTCTCATTTCAACAGTAAACCTGACTTGACTAATATTGTTATTACTTGAAACTAATTTATTTACAATCTTTTCAGTTTTTGGAAATATTTTAATCAGTATTAAAACAAATTTATTTTCAGATGATTTTGTATACATCCCTACAGTATGACATATTCGAAATCTTAGTCAGATTGTTACAATGATTTGAACTCGATTATTATAATGGCTGGAGTCCTTCAATGAAAATAGAGGACCAACTGCTCATTGTACTAATGAAGTTAAAACTCGATCTACGGGACACTGACTTGGCTCATGGATTCTGTGTCAGTCGACCAACAATTTCGAACATCTTTCATACCCTTGTTCATGCACTACACAAGATGCTGTCTGATGGCGTAGTCAATGAATGTTTTCCAAGTCAGCTTAAATGCAAAGGTTTGTTTTAAAATTTATCATAATGACTTGCAAAAATTTTTTGCAGTTAAATTTATTGTATTCTTGAAAGTTTGACTGTAACACAATTTTTTTTACACAATTACAAATAATCAAATTAATTTTTTTCCAACTTTTTTTCAGGGTCTCTGCCAAATCTTTTGAGGATTTTTCCTCTGCTAGAGCATATATGGATGCAATTGAAACAACCCAGGACATCCCAACACATATGGACAATCAGGCCATGGCCTACAGTACGTACAAAAGTCGCCATACTGTTAAAGCAGTGACTTGCGTGGCTCCAAACGGTGCACTTACATTTTGCTCCATGCTGTACCCAGGTTCTACTCCTGATGTAGCTACTGTACGTCACAGCCAAGTTTTAAGAAAGTTCAAAGCTGGAGACCTTATTTTGGCGGACAAAGGTTTCACCATTCATGACCAGTTGCCCCAAGGTGTCTGCTTAAATATACCAGCTTTTTTATCGACACGAGGCCAGTTTACCAAACAAGAAGCAGCACTGTGTTACAAGATTGCTAAAGCACGTATTCATGTGGAAAGAGCCGACGAGAGGATAAAGAATTACGAGATTCTCCGTCACATCCCATCTACTTACCGACCAATCTCAACAAAAATATTTCAACTCTGTTCTTGTCTTGTAAACTTGCAAGCTCCACTTTTGAAAGAAATTTCTGAAAGATACATGTATTTATTATAAATTTGCATTGGTGTGTGACAGTATGTTACACTATACAGTAAAGATATTCATACCAAAGTGCAAGGGATAAGCAAATTTTGATTTGTTATCAATGTCAATGGTTATATTTGTTAACTTTGTAGTATGTTGTAATACATGTACTTCAGAAAATGAAAATCCCTTTTGTTAGCATGGATTTATTACAAGAATGTTTGGCAATTCCATTCTTCATTTGACAATATAATTTGGAAGAGGGTTTACTTATAATTTTTAATCTCTAGTTTCAAGTATATTTACCTTTAAAGCACAACTCAACAAATTCATGTTTTCAACAATTTATCTATTAACAAAGACAAAAATGTTACATTTTCACTTTGAGAATAACATCTTCAATTCATTAATAAAATGATTCTAAATTTTGATATTCTTTTTTATGTAGAACATAGATTTTATTAATCATCATTGCTATTTAAAATAGTCTTATAAGCCAGAAGTTTTATGATGGATTGTGACATATCATATCATGCATCTATAAGACTTAGGAACATTCAACACGTTTAACATGATTACCCATTTTCCATTGTTAGAAAATTCTAGAGGTACAAAACCAAGTGTCAAGAAGTTCAAACCAGAACTCAGTTTTCCATCAGTGCTGGAATGAAAATGTTACAGTAGAAATCTATCAGCTTTGAAACATTTGCTGTCCATTCAATGTCTTTTACTATTCTAATCACAATGCAGTCTACTCTTGTCCACACAATTAAGTCGCAGCATGTTTTGTTACATATGTGTGGCTGGCCTTGAATTTGATGATAGTATGGGTGACTGGTTTTCAGGCACAGGGTATCTTGTTTAAGATCTAAAAAAATCAAAAAACACCTAAGTTGTGTTATACCAATTCATATCCCCTCCTTTTTCCGTATCTTCATACCATATTGAACAGTTGCACTTGTAAATTAATACATGTTTTGAAATCATTTACTCACCAAGATCTTTATTTTCAAAGTACTGGACAATACAGATTTTTAATCCAACTTATAAATTGTTATTTACCTATGAAAAAATCCTTCAAATTTTGTGCCCCATCTGCTACTGTTGAAGACGAAGCTGTATATGGATTTTTCACCTCTACAATATCAGGAATGGCGTCTTTGGCTTCTGGAGTTTGATAAAATACACTGCATGTTGGTGGTCGAACAACTAAGCCATCAGGTGAAGCTCCCAACACTCCGGATTCATGCAACCATATCCCTTTCAGAAAAAATTATAATACTACTTAATGCAAACAAACCATAATACAATTGATTTTGTAATGCAAACAAAGTCTAAGTAGAGCTTTTATAATCCTTCCATTTCAAATAGATTTCCAGCAAATTTTCTGGAATATGTTGGTAATTGAATATTTTTTTTTACAATCAGACTTCAGTAATTGATTTCTGTTTGTCACCAGGATAAGTCCTATTATTTGTTTTGACACAATGAATGTTAATATGTCAGAGGTTGAAGGAATATTATTTTGTGCTGTATACCTGACTGCTCTACAGCTGCATCAAAGTCCTTTTCATACTTTCTCAAAGCATCATCTTCATGAGTGATACCCCATGCAACAGCTTTGATGGACTCCAGATTGTAAGCCGACATAAGCCGTTTCTTCAGTGACAATGTCAATCTGAAGAAGAAAATATGATTTTTGGTTATTAATCTTATATTTCCTCCATCTATATGTACAAATATCTAGTCATTACAGTCAAACCACATTATCTCAAACTCAATGAGACCAAGAAAAATGTTGGAAATATCCATGGATTCAAGAATAATACATAAAGAGTTATCGAGAATAAAATGTCCCAGTCTTTCATAAATGGTTTGGACTTCAAAATTACTTTGACATATCCATGGAATTTGAGATAATGGGTTTGAGATAACAATGTTTGACTGTAATTTAAAAAGTCTATTTCGCAAAAATTTAATCACACGTCTTACCGCCTTTGCTTAGAACTGAGAACTGCACCAAAGTTGGAAGCTGTTATTCTGTATTTCCTTACAATCGACCACATTGGGTTGTTTCGTTGCCCAATTGTTGCCAATGCAGCTCTTTTAATGGCTTAAAATTCATCTGACAGGGATAATGCATGTGGTAACCATACCATAGGGGTATCAGAATGAACATACTCTGGTGATGTTAACAGGTCTTCAATGAGAGGTACAGGTGGACCAGGTTCACATGGCTCTGGTTCAAGAATGCATTTCAATGCTGAAAAATTTCATTACGTCATTCTCAAAAATAATATCCATAATACATATGTATCCATATCACATATACCAAGTAATTAATATAAGAGTCCATACATTTCATTTTAGTGAACACTGTAATGGGTTTTTGTAATGTATGCATTGCATATCAAATTTACAACTCACTTGCATATATTTGTTCAGAATTGTTCCTGTATATAATTTTGCACGTGGCATTCTTAGTGTGAAAGTGCCATGGAAAAATTGGTGCAAATGTACAATTAATATTTACTAAATTATTAACAAGGTTTCATAATGACAGAGTATTAGAATAATAGAAGAATGATCTGATAATTCGCAAGAATATGAAACAAAATATTTTTTTAAATGCAATTGAATGATTTTTTTTTTCCTTTCAAAAATGTATGCTCATGTTCAAAAATGCTATCATATTTATAATATTGTCTTTCCAATTATTCAAAGGTTGTTATTAATATTTATTACATAGTACGTTCAAAAATTGGGGATAGCCAACTATATTATGCTCCTCATCTTTATACATTTGTTCACAATGAAAATTAACCATCGGTCAGTAACAAAATAACAGTTTCATAATACTCTTAATGTAAAAATCAAATCAAACTTAAATAACAACAATAGTAACACCAAAATCATAACTTCCTTCTTATATTTTCTTCCAAGCTTTGCTAACTCTTGGTGCAAAAAACACTGGTCACTTTCATCAAAGGGTCGGTTTAAAGCACTTCAAATATGAAGCAAATTTTTTTTACGACTGATTTATTTATTTTTAATGATTGATAATTTTTTTTAAAAAACAAGAGGCCCATGGGCCACATCACTCACCTGAGCACTGTGGCTAGGAAAAAGTAAAAATTGGTTTGTTATTGAAAAGTTTAAATCCAAAAGTAGTCCCATGACCAATCATGGCTTTGCTTTTCTTGAGAAGGTTTTTTTTAAAGAATTTTCCTATAAATTTCTATATGAAAATTTGATCATCCCTTGTGGCCCCGTCCTACCCCTGGGGGTCATGATTTGAACAAACTTGAATCTACACTACCTAAGGATGCTTTCATATAAATATGATCAATCAGGGTTTTGCTGTTCTTGAGAAGAAGATTTTTAAAGATTTTTCCTAAATATTTCTATGTATAACTTTGATCTTCCATTGTGGCCCCGCCCTACCCCCGGGGGTCATGATTTGAACAAACTTGAATCTACACTACCTGAGGATGCTTCCATATAAATAGGATCAATTATGGCTTTGTCATTCTTGAGAAGAAGATTTTTAAAAAAATTTCCTATATATTTCTATGTTAAACTTTGGTCGGCCATTGTGGCCCCGCCCTACCCCAGGGGTCATGATTTGAACAAACTTGAATCTACACTACCTGAGGATGTTTCCCCATAAGTTTCATCTTTCCTGGCACAGTGGTTCTTGAGAACAAGATTTTTAAAACATACCATCAAATTTTCATTAATTCCCAATTATCTCCCCTTGAATGAGGGCGTGGCCCTTCATTTGAAGAAACTTGAATCCCCTTCACCCAAGTATGCTTTGTGGCAAGTTTGATTGAAATTGGTCCAGGGGTTCTTGAGATGAAGTAGAAAATATGAAAAGTTTACAGACAGACAGATGGACAGACAGACGGACAGACAGCTAGATAGACGGACGCCGGACAAAATGTGATCAGAAAAAAGCTAAAAATGAAACATTCCTCACCACAAAAGCCAGAAGAATATAGGGACCACCACCAGTAACATGTTTCTGGGAAGAACCAAAGCCATAAGAGAATCCATGCAGAGATAAATATCAATAGTCCTGAAGCTTCGATGCAGGACCTAGTATGAGAATTGCTACAAACACTATTCCGGAGACTTACCTATTATCCTATGATGTAACGTGCTTTGTCCACTGCGGCTGGTTCCCTCATAAGCTGGTACCGAGGACAGTTCAGGATGTCCTGTCAACTTTATTCCTCAACTTCCTGTCTTCGACTGAAAAGCAATAAGTGGAAATCTTTAGTGTTGCCTGGTGACTTTGAATTAAAAAGAAAGTTGCAAGATTGTGAAGGGGGGAGGGGGTATTGATGCTGTGCATTTTAATTAAATGTACGAAATCTGTATTTCACAGTTTAATGCATTTATGTATTTTGTGAATTGTCTTACATGTAATAATTGTTGCTATGTATTATTAAGCACTAAATCAATTCAACTGCATGTGTACATGGGGAAAATGTGGATATGTTAATGATGTATAATTGCAATGTGTAAAATGTGACATTTTCTTATATGAGGGAGTCTGTTCATGCAATTTTTTTTTATTAATTATTTTATTTATCTTGATAAAATTATTTCAATTAATAATATTGTTTTTCTTACCTGTCTGATGAACTCAACAAAGGTTACAGAGGTGAATGGTAGAAATATGGGTATTACGGGTGTCAAAACTCTCCGTTGACAAGACTGCATGCCGCAAAGTAAAATCACCATTTTTGATCTTTAAAAGGGGAGGCTACTCCTGAAATCAAAGAAATTGTCATAAAAATGAGTAACCTGATTTTTCTTTAGGTCTCACACAAGGAAATAATTTCACTATATGTTACTATATAGCTTTAATTAAATAAATTAATTAACTAGACTCTCAGCAGATAATTCATGAATGAGAAAATAAAGATTAATGCTTAGACAAAAATTTGAGATCAGAAAAAATATACCCCTTATGCGGCTTTTAAGAAAGAAAATTGAGAGTAAACTTATACCTATACCCCGAAATCATGGGCAAACAGCCAACACACCATCGTCAGGAAGTTACATCGATCATGCGTACCTAAAAAATAAAGAGTTCCCTTTGATTCAGTGGCACAATTCTGCTGATATGATATTCCTAATGAGTCCAAAATTAAAACTGTAGACCTACATAAAGTTGCTGAAAATGAAAAAAGAAAAGAAATATTATTGTCTCTATATACATAGAACTACATTAGACTGAGTTCATTTTGATTGGCTATCTCCTTGCATAAGACCTTTAAGGGGTAATTTTATGCTATTTACCATGTGCACTGATTGCCATAAAACATAAGAAAAAATACCAGCCTTACAATTCACTTGACCTTGACCTTTGACATACTTTACTAAGAATACCCTGGACAATTTGGTTTAACTTAAGACTTTTCAAATTTTAGTGGCAGTTTTGATAAATTAACCATTTAATATACTTATGACCTCATAAAACTGTTCTTTAAAACTGTATGATATAGAGTGTAAAAACTTTGAAACATGTTTGGAAAGTACATTTGTATTATTGCACATGTGATATGGGATAATATCACCACAGAAAGATCAAAGAAAATCACCGCAGATATGCGACAATAATTTTTATCATTGTTTATTGCTTGTCAAGAATATGATACAGGCGCGGATCCAGGATTTGGAGTTAGAGGGGGCGCCAAAATTAGGCAAGGGGTCTGGGGGCCGCCTTTAATTAGGCCCCAAGTGGGTCCAGGGCAAAGCCCTGGTTGGGGCCCGGCGTACGAAGCCCCCTTTAAGCTCCTGGATTCAAGAGATTTTGTAGGGTAAAAATGAGGTCTACCAAGTAGACATATTTGATTTACGCTAACTTTGACAATTTTAGGGGGGGGGCGCCGGTGTGCCCCCCCCCTTAAATCCGCCACTGTGATATATCATTACATATATATTACGATTTTTTGAATTTATTATTTCAGGCTGTAAAAACAGCTTTCAAATATTAGGAAATTTTCAATACATTTACTATAAAAATAATTGGACAAATTTGTGAGTGACAATAATCAATAATGCATGGCAATTAATTAATCTTTTCCTGACAGCCACCTTCTCCTAAAAATTTGTTGTGTTATTTATTTATTTATTGCAAAGTCGTCCCTGGACTAGTGCTACGGTCAATGGGCCAATTTCGAACCCTGCGTGGTGAATTTAACTTTGTCCCGAGACTCAGATTATTCTAACTAGCAGCTACAGTACTGTATATAAGATAAATCATACCGATTAATCAACATCACTACAATATGAGGACCTTAAAATAGGATAAAACATTCTCCAGCAGTTAGCCATTAAATTCTTTTTGACGTCGTATGTTAAAATACCTTCAAACAAATCAAATTAATGTTCTTGATTCCCAATTTTCACGTTATGACTGACTTAGTGCTTCGTGATACCAAAACAATAGACCTATAGTATTACCTATAATTTTGACTTTAGGTTGAATTCGCCAATTTCATACTTGCGAAGTTGTGTGCATCGATCACCGCTCCAGCTACTTTCGTTATTTCTAACCAATGAAAATTGTCCTTACTTTTCTGTTGCGTCATGCAATATTATTGCACGCATCACTAATTTGTAGAACACACATCACAAGATTTCGAATATACATCACAAGATTATCGAACATACATCACAAGATTTCGAATATACATCACAAGATTTCGAACATACATCACAAGATTATAGAATATACATCACAAGATTTCGAATATACATCACAAGATTTCGAACATACATCACAAGATTTCGAATATACATCACAAGATTTCGAATATACATCACAAGATTTCGAACATACATCACAAGATTATAGAATATACATCACAAGATTTTGAACATACATTACAAGATTATAGAATATACATCACAAGTTTTTGAATATACATCACAAGATATTGAATATACATCACAAGATTTTGAATATACATCACAAGATTTTGAATATACATCACAAGATTTCGAACATACATCACAAGATTTCGAACATACATCACAAGATTTTGAATATACATCACAAGATTATCGAATATAGCAACGTTTGACATGCCATAATTAAAAGAGCCAAAATTCATTATTTTGTATTGGGCGCCGTTTTGGTATTTACTGCCAAAAAGTGATATCACCTACTGGAATAGGTGATATCACCTATTCAATTGGTGATATCACCTATTCAATTGGTGATATCACCTATTTAAATAAGTGATATCACCTTTTTCAGAATATTCGAATAGGTGACATCACCTATTAGAATAAGTGATATCATCTTTTTAAATAGGTGATATCTCGTATTTGATTTGAATTGTGATATCACCTATTCGAAAACGTGATATTACTTATTGGAATAGGTGATATCACTAATTCGAATAGGTGATAGCACCTATTCCTTTTGAATAGGTGATATCACTTATTCGAATAAGTGATATCACCTATTCAAATTGAATAGGTGATATCACCTATTCAATTGAATAGGTGATATCACCATATCATTTTGAAGAGATGATATCAATTAATCGAATAGGTGATATCACCTTTTCAAATTATTTATGGAATAACAACAGCTCCCAAGACTATAGGCCCCTAAATTTTATTTTATTTATCATTTTAGGAGACAAAAGATTACAGTTTTATATTAAATTTTAATCACCCAACCGGCTAATAGAAATAATAGTTTGTTTTGCTCAAAAATTGATTTATTGCACTTATCTATCATGTAAACTTTAAGAAAAATTCGGAAAACGCATGGAAACTGGGTAGTTCGAATTTCCTTGGTTCCAGTGGTAATTTATATATTATAGGAAGCATTCATTATTCATTGTTGTAAGAAATTCAAATAGGTGATATCACCTATTCGAAATGGTGATGTCACTTATTCGAATAGGTGATATAACCTATTGATTTCCAATAGGTGATACATGTATCACTAATTCGAATAGATGATATTACCTAATCGAAAAAGTGATATCACCTTTTCAAATAGGTGATATCACCTATTGAAAATGAACAGGTGACATCAACAATTCGAATAGGTGATATCACCTATTCGAATAAGTGTTATCACCTATTCAATAAGGTGGTATCACTTTTTGCCTGTAAATACCAAAACGGCGCCTCATAATTTCGGGCAACGGAAATATGATATTGTTATAACATTGTCTAACATTCATTTTGGTGTGAAGAATCTTGTCACAAAGCAGAGATAGATGAAGCAAGTTAAATTCATCACGTTCCAAGATTCTGTCAATTTTGTTGTTAGCAGAGTTCATGTATTTTTTACTTCCACTTGCAATCTGGCAGTCCATCCTTCTCCTATAAAACCGGAAGCCATAACATTGCGCATGTCGAATTTCATATCACGCCAGGTCATGTTGCCATACGCATACCAAATATTTACTTTATCCGACGAAAGAGTTCGACAGAGATCTTGATCCACATTCCTTCCTTCGTTCATCCGATACATTGCAAATTTGTTATAACCAAAATAAGGATTATTAAAATATAGGCAAAATGTTGTTTCCAAATCTTTCAGGTCATAGGACACAATTCCTTCTGGTCCAAATGGAAAGTAATTTGTTCTGTAAAATCCAAGGCATGCAAATTCACCTGGTTCAATTGCATTTTGTGGAGCATCGAACAATTTCCCATAATTTGTGTAAACTCTTGGGTTTATTAATGGAGTTTTAAGGTCATTTTTCAGCAAAATGCAGATACAGTGCAGATTCTAAAAAACAAAATAACTATTATTTTTGTATGTCTGCAGAGATGGGAAAAAGGGGGTTCAGACTAATGTTTTGCGATTTGATTTCTTGTAATGTCATGGATAAAAATCATTTTAAAAATAGCTAGATTAACTCACTATTGAGCTAACTTTACTGGAAAATTTGTTCAGCTCTACCACCTCTGTATGTTTGATTCCTGAGGTCTTTGCCATTGTTATCTATTAACAATTATAACAAATGCGCATTAAAGTATTTTTATATTACAGTATAAGGAACTTATTTTGTTACATTAATCAACATCAGCATACGGATAATAAGCATCAGCATCCACCTAGCATCAAGACCAGCATTCAAAAAACAGCATAACCAGGATCAGCATCAGCAAGCAAAGGACTGACCAACTCAAATCAGCATTATCCTGCTAGCATCTGAAAATCAATGTATTTTTTTCTGTATAAGAAGAAAAACGTGACACACTTTTAATGCTTATAAGAGCAATGCTGATATTCAAGCCACTACTTCCGGTAGCTTGATGCTACTTCTGGTAGCAATGATCTAATCATAAAACAGCATCAGGATAAAATCAGCAAGCAAAGAAAGCATTCAAATGAGCATCGATACTGTAACAAAAATAATTTCCTGCAGTACTGTAGGTCTATTATAACGGAGTTTTACACTCCTTACCTGTTGTCATGGCTTTACGAAGTAGTATATCCAACATGTGCGGGGGGGGGGAGCTACACAATAGGGCGATTGACTGTGAGAACAACTGAAAGAACAATGGAGTGGTGATCCAGACAACCCTCCTCTGTTGTAAGACGAGGGGGTATTACTTTTGCTAGTTCTTATGATTTGCAACGACACATCAAAAACGGCTGTCCAGCGGAAAAAGACACAGATGACAAAGATAATATGACCGACTCCGGTGACGAAGATGACGACATTCCGAGGTCAACGGCGAAGAAGATTGCGCCGCCGCGGGTCCAACCCGGATACATTTTATTTGCGGAGCATATTACGTCATCAAATGGCTTGTTTACAAAGACTTCTTTTCATCGATACTTTACGCGATACCTTGCAGAACCAATTGATTTTTGGACTTAATGACCCCGGGGCTGAATTATACTCATCAACACATTCAATTTAATAGGTCACACGATATAAAGTCCAAGGACAAATTTTTCATTTTGCACCAAATAACCCCGAATCACCCCGGGCTGAACTCTACTAGACACGACCAATACTTCGATAGGTCACACGATGGCCTATGGACATTTTGCACTCAAAATACCCTGCAGCTGGACCACTCCAGTGTACCCCATATAAAAAGCCATTGTCTTCTTCATGTTTACACCGAATTCATCGATAATGTCCCTTGGTATGGAAAAATCTGAATACGCAGTTCATTCGTGTAAAATTAAATCACTGCTGTTTGAAGGTTTTGGCTGATACACAGGGATTCAAAAATTATTAAATCTACTTCAAGATTTGATCGGTGATGTCTCCTGTAGGTCACCAAGAGGTCATCCATGATCCGCCCAATTGTTTTGATCACGGAAATATCTCCTCCAGCTCACGAAAAGGTTATCCATGACCTTGCTCAATTATTCTCCCCCCTCGTCTGGGAGGGGGTTATCCGAATTATCCTCCATTGTCCTTCCCATTGTACTCTCAGACAATAGCCCTATTGTTTACTCCCACATATAACGGCTATACTACTTACGACAAGAGACTCATAGACATTTAATAATCGTGCACACAGTATTTCTGTAGATTATGTCAAGAGAATACCTTTATTATCAATATCATAATTTGGTGGTTATCAATATTGCAAAACAATTTACAATAAATATTGTAAATAGAGAACAATTTTATCCAATTATTGTAGACAATTTAACCTTTTAACCACACGTCTGCATGGATACTCTAGACTCAAGGGGTCTTATTTTTGTGGCAAATTTAATTAAAAATGGCCAATTGGTTCTTGAGATAAAATAGAAAATAGGAATAGTTTATACAAACAGCTAGACAAATATAGGGCAAAATGAGATCAGAAAAGCCAACTTTGGCCTTCATTCTCCTTTTTAGGCCATCTCCTAAACATAATTGCAAAGTTTTAATCGTTGTTCTTGTGTCAACGTATCGACTTATTGTATATTTATTACGATGTATCCTGATTTATTTGAGCCCCAGCCCCTTCGTCCAAATAAATAAGGATACAACATATGAATATGCATTGATTATTTTTCTTGTGTCGTGCCGAATCATAGCCAATCAAATCATCAACACAATGTAATTTATACATCACAGACATCTCTGTGTAAGTAGAAAGTACTGTTACAAGATTGCCTTTTATGTACAAAAACATGTCTTTTTCTTGTCAAGTATCTGGCTTGAAAAACTGGTGTGTAAGATTCTTTGATAATTTTTATTTCACGATCACTGGAATTTATTGAGTAGAAATGCTAATTTTAGTTTCTATTGCTATTTGAAAAAAAAACTCTGAGTTTGATTTTCTTTTACAAAAGCAAATAAAGATTTCTTTCAATGTATAGTACTACATACATGATTAAGGAACACAATCATAGATCCTATAAAATCTATTTTGCTGTAAGAAATATAAAAAAATAATGAACATGCTTTTCATGCTTAAAGGTTCAATAATAAAATATAAGTTTTGAATTAAGCAAATACCGACTTGTGAAGCCAAAAGTTGTAAAAAATGTGAATTCACCAACCCCCCTTCCAGTTTTACAGTGATTTAACTATTTACTAGTATACAGTTTCTGTAAAAGAGCTCAAAATTTTGTTTTCAATATATCATATCATCATGCATATTTTCAATTAAGTGCTATGAAATATGAAAATAGCGACCAGTGAAAAACCCTTTGAAACTATATATAATAGGAACAAAAACAAAAACAAAATGGACATCTAAGAACATTTGATCGAGAGGAAAGATCATGATGTCATGTAGGCCTTAATATCCCTTGTCTTCTGGGTACATCAGCCGTCTGCTCCTTGTCATGATAGGGTTAACATAAAAACAAATGGAAATTCAGTGCAATAGTAACGTCTTACAATTTCCATGAAAAATATCAGTCAACATTTAAATGAGTAATATTTTTCTGCTAAATATAAGGTTATTGTAAGGAAAACCAAGTAGCAAGTGAAATATTAACCTTACAAAGGACTGTTGATATCCTTATAAAGAGTTATTGCCATTAAAGTTTACTGTACAATAATTTGTTTTTGCATATCAGATTTTCAAGTTCCTAACATAAGATTGAACTAAAAAGGGACCAGTTTTTAAAACTGGTAGGAAAGGGTAATCAGAAAAAACATAAGCAATGTATTGCGAAAATAGCGATGGTTTTTTACGACCAATTTTAAAGACCTTATGTTCATAGAAGGAAGTAAATATTAAAACAATTTTGTCCGTTCGGTGGCACAAATATATATGCATGTTCGACATAACAGAAGCCATTATTATTTTGGCTAGTTCCGCACTGAACTTAAATAGTAAATTCAACCTCTTTTACGTTACATCCTAAGTATAACATAATTTCGAGAGATGTTTTTCGTCTTATCCTCACTTAAGAAGTAAACACTTCGGCGATTACTGAGTATGGGTGCTGTGTCAAACTGATTAACATGTAGGAAACATTCTAAGCTTTTCCCGAGCCTTTTTTGATATTCAAATTTAATGTGTCATAAGGTCCAAAGTCTTCAGATTGACCGTATTCGATATTTGTGCCATACTTGTTTTGTAAGCGCAATCCTGGTTTATTTTCTCGTGTTAAACAGCTAGTTGGTTTAATCTTCTTTATCTCAGGAGATGATTTTTCTGAATCTATAAAAAAAAAAATATAAATATGCAAACGCTTCAAAAAATTTGAATACTTACATAAAATCTTTGAACTAACAAGATTTTCGGTTACAATGTAAGAAATGTTACCTTGATTATCTTGGCATTGTTTTGATGTACGCTTCCTGTTTAGAAATAAAGATTTTACTCACATGTTCAAATTGTCAAGAAGAACACATGAAGGACATTAATATTTGTTTTGTTTTGATTACTGTTAGCACGAAAATAAAAAGTTGCAAAACTGCTGAGGAGTATTTCTAATAATCATCATATTATCTTTTTCTAGTATACTTTTATTACTTTAATTATATACCGGCGTAAAACAGCAAAAATCAATCATTTTAAATTATACACAATTTAGTTACACTCTCCCCCATCTGTCAATTGCTGTAAAAACACAGGTCATAATTTTTTATGCTGCATGTGTATTCTCAGCTATGACAATTTATCATACAGGTAATAAGTGATGAAATTCTCTGTAGAGAAATAGTTATATAGATTCGAAGCAAGAAAATGTGTTAACTTGATAAAGCTAAGACTACATGTAATGCTGAACCTACCTTAGTTTACAATACATAAGCATACATATTGTAAAACCAACACTGAAGGCTATAGTCAACGACTATAGCCTTCAGCTACAAGCTACAACCAACCACACATTTCCTTGGATGAAAAAAAGTACAGATTTATATATATGTTGTGTTCTTATTATGATCTGCAATAAAAGCAGAAAACGTGAAAGATCATCATATAAAACAGAATTTAATGAACATCAAAAGGAACAATTTTGTCTACGGGCTTGAAATCAAACAATACACGTTGAATCAAATAAAAGGATTCATTCCTATTATCTAAATCAATTAGAAAAGCGATATGAAAAAAAATAATAAAAGAAGAATTTATTAATTCAGGAAACCATTAATATTGCAATTGTGGTTCACTGTTTACGAAGTAATTATTCGCTCATGCACATTCAATATCTGCAATGCCTCTGAGTTTGTGTGACCGTGTGACCAAATAACTAAGGACTGTGGTTATTTATTTACACTGTACTGTGTTATTAATGTTGATTTCCCCCACGCGTGAATAGCCATTTTAAGTATATCTTCACTAAATATTATATGAAACGTATTTATTACTGTTGTATTTTGATGTAAGGTAACACATCATACTCTGTGTACAATATGCACACTTGTATTACATAGTACCTTTCCTACTCTGATTTTTCAAGAGACATGGATTTTTAATTTGCAACCAAAATACATTCAGATATTTTTATACAAAAAGCCAGATTTCTATTCCTGCGCTTTTGAACTGTAATCAAATGATACAAAATAGCTTTATCCGGTATCATCCCAAAATAGATTTAGGAGGACATCATTAGAAGAGATATCATTTGGCATAATGAAAGTCAGACGAAGGTCATTAAATCATAAAAGCTCTATTTATACAGGACATACAAGAGAATTAAGCTAAAAACTAGCATGCATAAATATCTTTTAGGATTGCTTTTTAAAAGTGTTTCCCTACAGATTAAACTTAGATTAAATTTAAACTAAGCTACTTTTCAGAAACCTATATTCTTTCAAGATGTTGGATCCTGATTTTAAAAAAATCTAAGAATATTTCCTAGGATATTTTTTTCTACACAATATGAATTCATAATAAACTTTTATGAGCTTTTTTCAGACCACAGGAAGATTTTTTTTTACACATTATGTAATCACGTAGGCCACATATATGTAATTTCTGTTTACCTATCAATAACGGTCATAATATGGTTTTAAATTGTTGTCATGAATTGAGTAAAAATATCAAATACAATGCATATTATGAGATATAATTTATACAAATTGTATGATTGTGTATGATTGTGTGTATTATTTTAGAAGTTTTGAAGCATTATTTATGAAACCTACACAAAAGAAATAGTATTCCTACCAAAAGCATGACATTATAAAATAAAATTATCTTACTTTCGTTTTGAGCACACCCAGTAATGGGATTACATGGTGTACAATTATTACATGTTTCGCCACAGAGCTTTCCATAAAAATTTGGAGGGCATGGGATGCAGTTAACGCCATACGATCCTGGCCAACATTCTTAAAAAACAATCTTACTAAATCAATAAACACTTTTAGTTAATAAAAAATATGATTGCTTATCTGTTTGTTTTATTTAGTATTACAAAGTTTTATATATTAATTAGTGAGATTTTGCTTGTTTAGGAAACAGTTACCCACGCCCAAAATGTTATGTTTTATTTCAGTTTTAAGTAGATGTTGTAGATAAAATATAAATACCTTTGCAGGCTTCACCAACTTTGCGGTAGTTTTCACAGCATGCCAAGGGTTCTCTAGATTTAAGCAAGTCAATTAATGAGTTTAAAATTGTTAAAGCGCTATGAATAAGCAAAAGAGCAATAAACTTAATATTAAACCCCTGATCATTTAACCGTTTAATTTCTTCTGATAAACGTTAGCTTTATATGAGCAGTTCAAATTATTATTGCATTTTGTTTTCAGGACATACATATTCAATGTTACTCAAGAACATGTATTCATTCAGAGTTCCTTACCCGTTCTTTGAACAAACTCCTAGAATATTTGCAAACAGTCCATTCCCATTTGATAATAGAGCAATGATAACGCAATAATCCATTATTAAAATAAATTATTG
Organism: Saccostrea cuccullata; assembly: GCF_032062105.1. Classification (NCBI taxonomy): domain Eukaryota; kingdom Metazoa; phylum Mollusca; class Bivalvia; order Ostreida; family Ostreidae; genus Saccostrea; species Saccostrea cuccullata. The sequence continues at coordinate 20,212 of NW_026923121.1, forward strand.
CTGATAGTGTAATAACAATTCAAATTTTGAGTTTCTGAATTGCAACGAAAAAAATCCAAGATGTTGAAATTTAGGAAATGTCCATTCGATTTCCTTGATCTCTTTGTAGAAACTATTTCATGCACAAATATATATATATATATATATATATATATATATATATATATATATATATATATATATATATATATATATATATATATTATATATATATATATATATATATTTATTGGAAAATTCACAAAATAAATTGTTTTCAAACACTTGATATCATTTCCCTCTATCAAATTTGTTTGCTGTTAAAACCGTCAATCAATCTAAATCAAGGAAATTACCCAAACACATTTATTAAATTAAAAGAAAATTAATTGTTATATCTATCGCGCAGTTTTCATAAAGCTGAATTTTGAATGAAACTGCACTGAAAATTTAATCCAAGTAAACTTCTCAAAAAGAAGGACAAAGAAAAAAAGACAACACTGTTTACATCAACTGATATTTTCCCCTTTATTTCTCATGGAGACCATTTCCATTATTCAGCGCATAAACGCCACTAAGCAAGCCACGTACGTGCGTAGATTTCTTGAACGATGACTGTTCCATCAGTTATACATACAATGGCATATACATCTATTCTACAATATTTAGCATATTTAATTTTACTTTGAATGCTTTTTTCATACAGATGTACGTCTCCATATCAGTGAAATATTCTGGAGAGGGAAGTTAAACAGTGTACAATCAAACAATCAATCATACAGATGTAAATATTTAAATCAAATGTCTTTCTTTGTTTGTTAGTACGGAAATGTACGTCGCAGCTATTGCAGAAAAAAGTACATAACCCGCTTTTTAATTACATATATTAATGCATGTAAAAAGGCCATCAAATGTTGATTTGAAATTTGTTATTTAAAATAAGTAAAAAAGGTTTTAAATTGTTTTAGATTTTCTCAACCATGTCAAAATACATGTAGACTGTAATTGGACAAAACCTTTTTATCAAAACAACAAGTATACATGTATTATCAACTGGGATGGGTACGTAAAAGCATTTTTGTGTTTTTGTTAGATGTATTTGTGCTACTAGTCGCATTCTGGAAAACACTAGGCTGTTCTCTTTAAAATGTAATATGAGAAATCACGAAAGGACCAGCTATAAAAAAGATTTGTTGTGCATTAATTTCTGCAAAAATACCAATATTAGTATAAAAATACAAGGTAAATATTCAACAAAAGTATACCAGGCTTGTTCAATACCAAATTTCAATAAAAATATTCAATTTCATACATGTATATGCGCAATGACAAAGATAAAACATATGTTGGTTGCCATAAATATGAATTTTAATTCTTATATATTTAAAAAATACAGCTCTGCACACTTTTCATACCCCCCGCTT
>NW_026923122.1:0-21093 GCF_032062105.1 Saccostrea cuccullata
ATCTTGGCGGGAAATGTGTACTCTACCGAGACAAGTTACTCTTTTTTGCTATCCACTTGTGATAGCAGTGAGAAACAAGATGTGTCCATGAAACACTGATGCCCCCATATAGCAACATAGCGAAAATGAAACTTTTCTTAAATAGAAATTCAATATATTGGTACCCAAAGTAGTGTCTTATCACTGTACAATTGTGAAATATGAAAGTCCTAGCATCACCTAATCAAAAGTTATGGCCTAGGATAATATTTTGAAAAGTTAAGGCTCTTGGCATCCAATTAAAGGTCTTGCCACATAGAATACATGTATATGAAGTATAAAAGTCCTGGTATTTGACGTTCAAAAGTTTTGGTCAAAGTAAACTTTAGAAATTTTAGTGTAAAAGTATCTCAAACTCCAAGGTCAAAAGTTCAAATTTGGTGGTATCCAAAGAAAGGCCTTGCCACAAGAAATACAAATAAGAAATATGAAAGTAATAGTACCACAAAATCATTAGTTATGGGAATGGTTAATTTTCTGCGGACAAACAACTAGACAGACAGCCAGACGGACGGACAAACACGACAAAAACTATTTACCCCCGAATCACATTTTTAAAAAGTAAGTAAAACTCCCAGGTCAAAGGGTCTAAGTCCTTGATATCAAATGAAAGGTCTTGTCACAAGGAAGGATATGGAGATTATGAACAGCATTTAATATCAAAGTCCATACTGAATCAATACAAAATAGGAGCAGAGAAAACAAGAACCTCCGAAACATCAGAGGTGGGATCAGGTGCCATGAAGGAGTGAGAATCCTCATGCTGATCGGTGACACTCACAGTGTGCTCCTTGTCATGATCGAAAAATAACGGAAAAATCCGTCGTCAATTCAGTGTATAAATAAAGGACTAACAATTAGTATGAAAAACGTCAGTCAGCATTTGTCTCGATGATAAATTGTATTTGCTAACAAGAGCATTGTATCGACCATAGAATTCACGAAATGATGACTTTAAACGACACTGTTGATATTCTTGTTTCATCAACTTGCTTGTCAATAATTTAACTCGTTTTAGAAATTGTTCTTGCGTATCGAATCAACTGAGATATATACACTCTGTATGCAGGTGATGAAGGTATATTGCTGCATATTAAGTAAGGGAAGTTGACGATAAAAAGTTTTCACCCTACCCCCAGTTAACATGATTTGTACAATTTAGAATCTACATCACCCTATAGGATGCTTCCATATAAGCTTTTCAGCTTTTCTGATTCTTGCGAAAAAAAAAATTTCATGTCAACACCCTTTTTCTCATTTTCTTGCTTTATTTCAACTTAGAATCCCTTCACACAGGGGTGTTTTGTATCAGATTTATTTGGTTAAAATTTGCCCAGGGGTTTTTGAGAAGAAGTTGAAAATGAAATGTGAAAAGTTTATATACAGCCGGACAGACAGACAGAGGCCGGACACCGGGTGATCAGAACATCTCACTTTAGTTTTTACCTCAGGAGAGTTAAAATGTAATGAATTGAAGTATTTTGCAAGAATTGTTAACACCATTTTTACAGCAATTTCTTATAAGAAGTGTGAATTCCAAAATCAATAGGCATTCTGTCTGGTTTTGATAGTACATAGTTACTCGGGGCAGTGCTACTCCAATACGTTAGAGAAATATACATTTAGATGTTATTGAATTTTGAAAAAGTTGGTCATTTTAAATTTTCTCATCTTCGCTAACCAAGGGTTTCGGATCCGAAATCTACTCTACAATGATAGGCTGGGCAATTGAATTTCCCGTTTGATAGAACTAAATCTGCCATGGTTACAGGATACAGCAAAGGTAGACTTCAGCTCAGAAACAGGCAGGGCTGCCCCCCACCTTTTTCCGCAACCTTACTTATAGTATAGGAAATGTTAATTCAAGTTGTCTAGTTACCCCCCCCCCCCACTATAAGTGATGTTCGAAAAATTTAGTATGAAAATTGATACTAAAACCAATTGACCTTGAGAAAAGTTGGCCTCCCCCCCCCCCCCCCCTAAAAAAAAAAAAAAAAAAGAATTGGATTTTACTTTGGGCAACTTTTCACTTTTTATTTTTTTTGCTTGTCAACTTTTTCTGGTAAGTAGAAAAATTTTTATTTCTCTGGCTGCCCCCCCCCCCCCCCCCTTTCAGAATCGAAGCTACGCGCCTGAAATATAATTGAAATTAATTACCACTTCCTGCAATTCTGGGGAGACAGACAGACAGGCAAGTTTTAAGATGGCTTCATATGATAGCTATAGTGCATATTAACTGATTATTCCAAATCAGGGTCCTTTTCAGGATATAGCATACATGATTATTAAATTTGTTGTACTTGAGGGGGATGTCCGACCACGTTTAGTGCAATAAGAACAAAATGTAAACATTTCTTTATATATGGCCAATTCTAAAATACATTATATTTTGATCATATTTCAAGTCCTTATGATAAAGATGCAATAAATATGCATAACTGAATGCATGTTTTGTATATATGATTTATATACTTTTGCAGAAAAATGCTTTTGATGTGCTCTTTAGAACTGCTACAGAATTCAGCCGAGTCTTGAAAAATCCAAAACAAATATGCAAAGTGTGCATTAATGTTCTCTCTACAACCATTTCTTGAAATTTTTTTCTAAATTTTGCACTTTCAAATGGATTTCACATTTTTTACTCCCTCTCACCCATTGATGATACCTGCCAAAACTTATTGAAACTGGTTGAGTGGATAAAAGCTGAAATTTTAATGTTTTTAAAACACTTGACAAACCATAACAGATAGCAATAGGCCACCTGAGTAAACTTGGGTGACCTAACAAAAATTGATAATTCTGACCTACTTCGTAAGGATTTCTGATTTCATTTTTCAAGAAACTCAACACAATAGCTTTTAATGCTCTTTATATATTTTATTGATATATATGTGATTTAATATTATATTGCATGACATGGTTGCATTTTATTTACATGTACAAAGATAATGCCCAAGATCTCTTCCCAATAGTCAGGAGTTGTCTACCCCTGGCCCACTGACTAGTCAGGAGTTGTCTGCCCCTGGCCATGTAAAGAGCTAGTCTACAATGTCTGTTTCTCTAAGTAATGATGAACCCACAACCAGAGAAGTGACAGTGGAATCCTGGAATTTCCACTTTGTCGTTTTTGACAAGACAAAGAACTGAAATATTGTTTTATCAGAGGTTGACAATATTTAAAATGAAATCATTTCCATTTTGGAGATCTTGTCAAAACCAACAATAAATAATCTATATACAATTCATGACTAGGGTCATTAAAATGCGGTAAAATGTTCATGACAAACAACGGATAAATAAAATTTACATCTCCAATCATTGAATGCACTTGGTCTGTCATTAACATAATCCATTTTACATTTACTGTAAAATATCTGAATAAAAACAAAAATACATATCATGCATTACATATAGATATATGTACCAGTTAGACTATGAGGTTAGTATTTTGATGCAGTAGATATGTTTGAATACAACGTTTTCCTAATACTCTTTAAGCTTACAAAAATATAGTAAGTGATCTCTGAAATTCCAAGCACAACAGATTGATTACACTCATGATTTCCTATTGACATATGGAACCAGAACTTAGTCTTCAAAACCAAATGTAAAGTACCTCAAATGACTAACATTAAAATCTGAACCAAAACAATTTTTACAATTCTCTCTCAAAGAACTACGAACGATAGTATTGTTCTCCCGCCTACCTCTAAGTCAATTCTTAAACGTTAACATATTCGAATGATTTTCAGAATGTTTATAGATATTTATATCAATTTTTATAAAACGTTACTTATTTGGGATACCAAAGAGAGATAACTCTATAATTTTGGTAAAACTTGTGTTTTTCTCTATAGAAATCAACGGAAAACGGAAAATGTTTTTAAAACATCTCCCCCCCCCCCCCGTGAAACAAAAAGTATTTTTTAGGTGATAACTGTCATTTTACAAATTTAAATGCTTTTTGTGTTTAAAGTTTATAGACAAAAAACGAAACAAATGCTGATTTTTCACCAATTTTAAAGGTATTTACAACTAAATAATTGTATTTTATTAATTTATATATGTTTTATTTATTTGCGTTAAACATAAGAAAAGATATGAGATACATTTTATCATATTTAAGACTATTTCAAAATATGGTGATTCTTGAAAAACAAGAAAAATCGTCTACCCCCTTTTTTCACAAGCTGGAATTAATGATAATTTAGTATTCTGGAATTAAAATAATTAATCAATTACCAAATTATTAAACAAAGATTTAATGGCCAAATTGCCAATAATATTGAATTTAATAGGTGCAAAATGTAGGCGGGAATCAAGAGTTAGAGTTCGTAGTTCTTTTCTTTCAGTGACACCTTGCCTCTTATCACAAAACCCTCCATGTATATAATGCAATAACTTAATGAGATTTAATAAAGCATATTTAACAATTAATATTTATCAATAAATACATAACAAATAACAAGCACCTTGTCGCATGTTCCCTGCAGTTCTTGAAGATAATTCAAAAAGCGATAAACATGCCCAAGAATAATAAAGCAGGATTTACCTCCCTTCTCATACACAGTCGCTCACACACATTGAGAAAAAATGTAATAAAATGTTATATTTACAGAACATGCATATCAAGATGTGTTTGTGAAACACTATGCACCCGGCGTCAATAAAGTTCGAAAAAGCTATTTTCAGTATATAAGTCACAGTCAAGGTCACAAGGTCATTGACCTTGGTTTTGTTTGAAAGAACATGCTAAGTGGAATATACATACTAAATATGAAGTCCCTATCTCCTATGGTTCAAAAGTTATGGCAAAATGTGGAAAAAGATATTTTTAGCATATAGGTCAATGTCACAAGGTCAAGTTTTATTTGAAAGAACTTAAAAATCCATACCAAATATGAAAGTTCAAAACGAAGGTTAAAGTTGACAAAAAGGACAAACAGACAGGACAAAAACAATATACGCCCCGGATCTATCGATTCGGGCGCATAAAAAAAACTGAAAAAAATGAGACAGACAAAATCTCTCAAAAAATGAAATGAAAAGCAGAGAACAACCTAAATGGATAATAGAGTCCCCAAAGTAGTAGTTATCCACAATAGAAATAGCAGCACTAAATACAGTCTGTCGTATGGTGTAATGCCCGCGAGAAGCTTTAGGCGGTTTCTGTGTCCACGGATCGTTCTATACACGGATTCCTGAGCCCTATAGGACCGGAGACATCGGGATGGACGTCCCCCACGGTTTTTCTGGAGGAGCAGTTGGCCTGGTGGAGCCTCTGGTCTACAGTAACTACCTCCAGGGGTCCTACCACGACTGGCTCTGATGGATTTGTGTCCTTTTGGTTCATTTCTACACCGTCCCTCTCAGGATCCGAGAATTCTTGCTGGCTTCGAGGAGTGAGAGGGCCGTACGGGTGATACCAAGTCAAATCTTCCTCCTCTCGCAAAGACTGCAGAACTCGAGATTTCACTGAAATAAAACAAGTCAACATTACAACCAACCTTACACAGGTGAATTTTACGAACAGCAGATCAAAAATGACGTTCTTTTTACCCTTATTAGTAGAATTCCAGTACTTAGATACTGTTACTAGTATTTGAAGTGTACCATTTCATTTGGATTTCTAAATCCAAAAAGAAATACAATATCTAAATAAAAATTGAAGAACTTGTGCTATTTAAGGAATGAAAAAAACATGTAGAGAGAGAGGGCGTGATCCAATGCTGAGAATTCTCAGAGAAGATCATAGAAGGAGACGTAGATAGACCATGCAAACAAAGGTGAACGATTCCTGACATCACGCGTAAAAGATCAGCATTTTCATGTCACAATCTGACACTAATTATGAAAACAGTGGAGCACACCAAATTTTTAAGACCTGTGGACTGCTGCATCTTTTACACGTGATATAATAAGCACAGGGGATTTACCACATGCTGCTGACCTCTAACCTCCATCTCCACCAATGAAAAGCCCCTTTACATAAATAAGAACAAATCACACATACTTACTAGATGGAGTGGAGTAGATGTCCACCTTGGAGTCTTCTACAGAGGGCCCATCTTTATCCCCGGCTCCAGGAGGCGAGGATTAGCGAAGAACGACATTCCCTCCACTGCTGCTGATCCAGAGGAATAGCCGATGTTGAAAGACGAAGGAGTCCAGCTCCCCAGAAACACGGCAAAGCATAGCACCAACACCTAAAACATAGACATCTTACTATAACACCAACAGTTAAAATACGGACATCTTACTACATTTTATGTTGGGAAGTATAACACGAACACCTAAAACAGGAATATCTCCTTATTACACCAACACTATATCTTTTGTTGGACTTACAGATGTACGCCTAAGGAAATTTAGTATTTCTTGTGTTTAACAGCTGTGTTTAGTATTCCTTGTGTTTGACAGCTGTGTTTAGTATTTCTTGTGTTTGACAGAGGAAGGTGTCAGAGGTCAGAAGAATGCTACACGAGGAGCTGCCAGAGGACAAAGGTCATTGTAAAGCTCCTCACAGAGGTAAGTCACATGACCTGAAAGGGGTCAGTGAAAGGTCAAGAATAGGTAATGTGATTTTTTAAAATACACTTTAATCAGAAGAAACATCCTATCAATGCACCTTCTGTTTGATCCTGATAGGTTTGATTTTCATAGACTAAAGAAACAGTATATCAGTAACCCAATACTCACATATATCAGTAACCCAATACTCACATATATCAGTAACCCAATACTCACATATATCAGTAACCCAATACTCACAAATATTAGTAACCCAAAACTCACATATATAAGTAGTTCAATACTCACATATATCTGTAGCTCAGTACTCATATATATCAGTTGCCTTATACTCATATATAGCAGTAACCCAATACTCACATATATAAGTATCCCAATCCTCACATGTATCAGTATTTCTCTACTTTCACATATATCAGTAGCTCAATACTCACATACTCACATATATTAGTAGCTCAATACTCACATATATCAGAAGCTCAGAACTCACATATATCAGTTGATCAATACTGACATATATCAGTAGCTCAATACATATATCAATAGCTCAGAACTCACATATATATCAGTAGCTCAATACTCACATATATCAAAATCTCAATACATATATCAGTAGCTCAATACTCACATATATCAAAATTTCAATACATATATCAGTACCTCAATACTCACATATATCAAAATCTCAATACATATATCAGAAGCCCAATACTCACGAATACTAACGCTGATCTGTGTATAATTAGAGAGGGATTACTTTTTCCATTAGGATTTTGTTTGTTCGTTTTTATATGGGTTTTTTGGTTTGTTTTTTGTTTGTTTGTGTAATTGTTTGAGTTTAGTTTGCAGGTGGTGGACCATTCTTCCATGAACAAAATGAATTCCTCCAATCTTGCCATTGTTTTTGGACCAAATCTGTTATGGCCAAAGGGACAAGCCTCTCTGTCCAGCATGGGATACCTCAATAATTTTGCTCGCCTTCTTATTGATAACTACAGCGAACTGTTTGACAGATAGCAGGTCATGACCTGTAGCTGGTACTCTGATAAACTGGGTCCTGCCCACACACTGACACAAAACAATTATCTTCTGGTGACCAGTTCTTGTAAAGATTTTGGCGCCAAGAAGTCTTTTTCAGTTTGAATATTTAGAAAAAATGCTCCTTTCTTATGAGGATCACTATGTAGGAGGCAGCTAAGTGTTTTAATCAGTTCTGTGATCGTTTTAAACTTTTTTTTATTTTCTCATTCTTTGTGTAAATTATACTATGTGTCCTGATTAGGTTTATATGAAAAAATAATGTCTGCAGAATTTGGTCATTTATTTGAACTAGTCAAAAGGGGGATTTAGAACAATACTTGCACATGTACTTTGTAAACAGTGAAACATAAAATAACAGCTTTCTTTGAAGACAGTTCATAATGTGTCTTGCTAAAAATTGAACTTTGCTTTCAACTAAAATGTTTCTTTGAAGAAATGACTCATTGTATGTTTTGTTATGCATATTTATTATTATTATATGATTCCATGTTGTTATGTTTAATAACTGTGTATACACGGTATATACAATTAGTTTTATTTATAACTAGGATGTACATAGTGGTGTGTAGTATTTATAGTAGTTCTTCCAGGAGTAGGTCTAGGTGGGGATAGAAAAATCCACAACAAGTTGTATATGAATGAAATACTCCAGTCTGACAATTATTACATATAAAAGAATGAGTGTTTAGTTTTCATTCACAGGCATTTCTGAAAAGATTAAAGTGCTGTTGATCAGCCCCAAAGTACACGTCCATGAAAGTGGCTGATATTGTCTTTTGATGATATGTAAATGTAAACTTTGAATTGTTATTTAACTCTCTACACTGATTTGTACATGATGTAATCAAAAAAATTCTCTACAGAATTTCCTTTTTAAAATAAAATGAATAAGTTGATCCTGAATTTTGTGGTGGACTTTAGCTGTGCTGGTCAATGACGTTGACAAATCTTGGTTCAGTAAAATTTGAACAAAGATATATACAAAATAACGTTTAAAAATTCCGTTTCGATGAAAAATTGTCTGGATACTAAAGCATCCGGGTATCTGGGGTCCGGATATCTTAAGGTCCACTGTAGTACACAAAAATATTTAAAAGAAAAATGTTGCATCAGGTTTATAAAAAATGTAATGATGATGATTTGGTTAAAAAAAAAAACAAGATGTGTTTGTGAATCCTTACGACAGCTTACGGCAAAGGATGAAGTTTTCAAATGCAAGTCAAACTCCAAGATAAAAAATAAAAAAAATTATGGTATCAAGAGGGATGTATATGAAAGCTCTAATACAAAACAGTTATGGCCAATGTTTAAATTTTTCTACAAAGTGGGTCAAAGGTCAAGGTAAAAAATATTAATACCAATAAATTGAAAGGTTTTGTCAAAATTAATACACATGTGAAGTATAAAAAGCCTTAGCAACAACTGTTATAACCAAGGTTAAAGTTTGGTTTTATTAGCTCACCTGAGCCAAAGGCTCAAGTGAGCTTTTCTGATCACATTTTGTCCGTCGTCCGTCCGTCTGTCTGTTACCTTTTCACATTTTCGACTTCATCTCAAGAACCACTAAGCCAATTTTGACCAAACTTGGTACATATCATCCTTTGGGATGAATTTAAATTGTTAAAATGAAGGGCCATGTCCCCTCACAAGGGGAGAAATTCAAGAAAAGAGAAAAATAGGGTGGGGTCATTATAAAATCTTATTCTCAAGAACTACTGGGCCAGAAAAGCTGAAACTTATGTGGAAGTATCCTGGAGTAGTGTAGATTCTAAATTGTTCAAATCATGACCCCCGGGGGTAGGGCAGGACCACAATAGGGTATCAAAGTTTTACATAAAAATATATCGGAAAAATCTTTAAAAATCTTCTTCTCAAGAACTACTGGGCCAGAAAAGCTGAAACTTATGTGGAAGCATCCTGGGGTAGTGTATATTCTAAATTGTTCAAATCATGACCCCCGGGGGTAGGGTGGGGCCACAATGGGGAATCAAAGTTTTACATAATTAGAAATATATATGAAAAATCTTTGAAAATCTTCTTCTCAAGAACCACTGGGCCAGAAAAGCTGAAACTTATGTGGAAACAATCCTTGGGGAGTGTAGATTCTAAATTGTTCTAATCATGACCCCCGGGGTAGGGCGGGGCCACAATGGGGGATCAAAGTTTTACATAGAAATGCATAGGAAAAATCTTTGAAAATCTTCTTCTCAAGAACCACTGGGCCAGAAAAGCTGAAACTTATGTGGAAGCATCCTGGGGTAGTGTAGATTCTAATTTGTTCATATCATGACCCCCCGGGGGTAGGGCTGGGCCACAATGGGAAATCAAAGTTTTAGGGTGGGCTCACAATATGAATTACAAGGTGGAAATCTGGTAAAAAATAGAATTGTTAAAGCTTTTAAGGTGAGCGATGTGGCCCATGGGCCTCTTGTTTGAAAAAGTGGGCCAAACTCGAATGCGAAGGTCAAGAGATCAAATTTGGTGGTACTCGAAGAAAGATCTTTCACAAGGAATAAACCTGTGAATTATGAAAGCCAGACCCAACCCATTCAAAAGTTCCAGTGTCTGGGCGATGTTCAGGTTTTTGCGGACAAATGGATGGACAGGATAAGAAACTATTTATCCCCAGGAATTTTTAACATCAATGCTGAATTTTCAGTACCTTTTTTCCGGAATGCATAAAAAAGAGAATTTTATTAAATGAATATTTTAAAGGTTTTAAATCGAATTGTGTTTAGCCAGTCAATCGGGATAACGACAACCAAACCAATTTTTAACAAGAATAGATATGGGTTACCCCATATCCAAAGATATTCGACTTTTAGAGTTAATATGTTTATCAGTGTTTATAATAAAGTTAATAAAAAAAACTGCAATGTCTAATTATGGAACTGGTGTAAATTTCGTGAGGTCACCCAGTCTCCTAACAAACAGTACACATAGGCCTACATGTACCTGTGTCCGCAAGACCAACATTAGCCTTGATCTACACACGTGCGATGGAGATGTCAAACGCATCCAGCGAGCTCGGAGAAACACGTTTTGTTTTGCCGAGAAGTTACGATGGCAGACCAAACTTTTCTTTTCTTAATTAGATCATATGAATACGAATTCTGATTAATTATACAATCCCTGTTGAACTATATATAGTTTGTTCTAACATTTGCATCTGCAACAACTTGTGTTTAAAATGGCCGAGTTAGGAAAATCAGGACCGGATCGGAAAATTCTAAACTGAAAACGTTTTTTGTTTTGAAAATTACTGAAATATACTAATGTATTCGTCGCAGAAATTACTTACATTATTCAAGTTTTATATAAAATGGTATGCTGAACTTCAACACGAACCCGAATCTCCGACCCAGTTCTCGTTTTGCTACACATTTTTTACCCTACAGTTTACAAAGTGTACACACGAGCAGAATCCAGCCAGGGATTGAAAATTCCGTCATTTAATAATACACACACACAGAATGATTAATTTTTTCTTTAAGAGGAAATTGTATGATAATTAACGGACTATAAACATATACTTAATACAATTGTTGATATAGTATTATCAATTCATCGGTGAAAAAATATAAATCGAAGAATGACCTAAATATTCTCTGTTATCAAACATGTAAAAAAAAAAAAAAAGGCTGAGGAGGGAGCGAGCGTAGGAATATTGATATTTTTTATTTGCATTTCGAGGAGAAAGTGACTTTCTAATGATATTTTGACGTTATTTTTTATTTCTTTAACGTATGACATACACAACTTTACTCTTATCATGAACAATAATGTTGTATCTACTTATCATGATGGAACTATTTTGGTCGGACCAATTTGTGTGAGCCGCCGCTGAATACAGTAATATATCTTGCATAAATAGTATGCATTCATCAAATATATTTAAAATGTGCAAAAAGCCATTAACTTGGAGAAAATTTGGTTTCAGGAATGATAATAACTACATAAAATAATTATAGGTCCACAACTAGTACTGTAGCAGGTATTACTGATGCATTTTATTTCTACCAGCATATCGGGTGAATTGTAAAAATAGTTTGTCTTCTTGACACCTGTTCCTTTTTAGCTCACCTGAGCCGAAGGCTCAAGTGAGCTTTTCTGATCACTTTTGTCTGTCGTCCACCTAGCTGTCCGTCCATCTATAAACTTTTCACATTTTCGACTTCTCAAGAACCACTAGGCCAACAAGGGAAATTTAAATTGTAACAAGAGGCCCATGGGCCTTATAGGTCACCTGAGTATCATGTGACAACTTTCCAACAATTGAATTTGATTCATGTTTTAAACTAAAGGCCATGAAATTGCTCATCATAATTATACAATCAGCATGCTTATTTGGTTACTTAAAACCTAGAGGTAGATCAGAGTAACAAAGAGAAATGCATTTCTACTTTTAGTGAATTTCAGGGCCCCTGGGTCAGGGCTTCTTTTGTTAAGGCAGGTCCACAGTTGAGCTTCCCATCCCACAGGAACCACTGACATCTTTCAAAATTTTGGAATTTTTTTTTTTAATTTTATTTCATCATGCTGTTGATTAATACCAAAGTGCAGACTTCAAAGCATTAAACTATTTCAGACTATGCCCCCCCCCAAAACCCCAAAGTACCTCTTTCCCAGAGGGCAGGAAATTAACCATTTTTGGAAGAAGCAGTTTTTTTTCATAAATAAATACTAAGATCATAGGCATTATACCCAATAATAAAGGAAAACATTTTCAAAGAATTCAAGCATTTTCACAATATAAACATTAGAGCCACAGACACACAAGAATCTCTAACCCAGGGACCCCGAAATTCAAAAATCTCAAAGAGGCATCCTTCCTCCTCATAACTACCGTATATACTCGCCTATAAGTCGGTCCGCCTATAAGTCGGTTGTAGTTAATAAGGTTATATTTCAGTTGGACTGACCTCATATAAAACCATTCTTTTTATAGCTCGCCTATAAGTCGGACACATAGTTTTGAACCAGAGATTGACTCCAAAAAAACCGACTTAAAGGCGAGTATATACGGTAAGTACATAGTTCATTGGTTAAATACTCAGGTGCAGAATAGAAGTTTTAAAGAATTTATGCATTTTCACTGTATATTCAATATTTTTAAGCCCCGCCCTAACACCAGAACCCCCAACCCATGGGCCATGAAATTCACAATTTTGGAAGAGGTAGCCTTATTCAACATAACTATGTACTTGGTTAGTTTATTTAATACTCACGAGCAAAGAAGAAGATTTTCAAAGAAATATTCATTTTTTACTATAAATTACTATATAATCTATATAGCCCCGCCCTAGCACAAGAATCCCTGACCCTCGGGCCATGAATTTCACAATTTTGGTAGAGGACTCAGTGCTGATTACAATCATACCAACAGTTTAACTGCTTGATGTCCAGGAGTAAAGAAGGTTTTTTAAGATTGCACTAATTTTAGAGGTTTTTGCCCCACCCCCCAGGCCCCAGGGGGTAGAGACCATGAAATTCACAATCAATTTTTGCTCCCCTTCACCCATAGATGCTATATGCCAAATTTGGTAGAATTGGTTCAGTGGTTTCAGAGAAGAAGCTAAAAATGTTCAAATGTTAACGCACGACGAACGACGCACGACGACGGACGAAAACAGATAGCAATAGGTCACCTGAGTTTACTCAGGTGACCTAAAAATGAAGGGCCAAGTCCCCCCACAAGGGGAGATAATCAAGAAATAGGGTGGGGTCATTAAAAAATCTTCTCAAGAACCACTGGGCCAGAAAAGCTGAAACATGTGTGGAAGCATCCTGGGATAGTTTAGAGTCTAAATTGTTCAATTCATGACCCCCAGGGGTAGGGCAGGGCCATAATCGGGAATCAAAATTTTACATAGAAATATATCAGGAAAAATCTTTGAAAATCTTCTTCTCAAGAACCACTGGGCTAGAAAAGCTGAAACTTGCGTGGAAGCATCCTGGGGTAATGTAGATTCTAAATTGTTCAAATCGTGTACCAAGGGGGTAGGGCGGGGTTACAATGGGGAATCAAAGTTTTACATAGAAATATATAGGAAAAATCTTTAAAAATTTTCTTCTCAAGAACCACTGCGTCAGAAAAGCTGAAACTTATGTGGAAGCATCCTAGGGGTAGTGTAAATTCTAATTTGTTCAAATCATGACCCCCAGGGGTAGGGTGGGGCCACAATGGGAAATCAAAGTTTTACATACAAATATATAGGAAAAATCTTTGAAAATCTTATTCTCAAGAACCACTTGGGCCAGAAAAGCTGAAACTTATGTGGAAGAAGCTAAATTGTTTCATGGGGTTATGGGGAATCAAAATTTTACAGAGAAATATATAGGAAAAATCTTTGAAAATCTTCTTTCAGAACCACTGGGCCAGGAAAGATGAAACTCATGTGGAATCCCTCAGGTAGTGTAGATTCAAGTTTGGGACCCCCGGGACCAAAATGGGGAATCAAAATTTTACATAGGAATATTTAGGAAAAATCTTTAAAAATCTTCTTCTCCAGAACCACTTGGGCCAGGAAAGCTGAAACTTATGTGGAAGCATCTTGGGTAGTGTAGATTTCAAATTGTCTTAATTATGATCAGTGAGGTAGGTTGGGGTCACAATATGTATTACAAGGGGGAAATCTGGTAAAGAACAGAATGGTCAAAGCTTTTCAGGTGAGCGATGTGGTCCATGGGGCTCTTGTTTTAATCTGGCATCTAATCTATCCATCATCCGTCTGTCTGTCTAGGTGTCTCTCCGGCCGTCTGGCTGTAAGCACTTTTTTAAAATCTTTCTCCTCCTACAGTTTCGGTTTGATTTCAATATATGATAGCTATAGTGCATACTAACTTATTATTCCAAATCAGGGCCCTTTTCAGGATATAGCATACATGATTATTAAACTTTTTGCACTAAAGTTATCAGATGTTCGTGAATTAAGAAAACTGCAAAACAGGATACATGTTCATACTTAAACTAATTACAGGTTCAATGTTTCACCAAACAAATCAGGTTGCTCCGGGATCGTGCTTATAAAATCCCAGCTATACACGAATTCACTAGCATTTTCTTTTGGCCCTGTTGACAGAGTTCTTCAAAATAATATTCTCATTACGATGCAGAGTGACGGTGTGAAAAGAGACTCCGACGTAGAGTAGTGAGTATTAAGTCAAAAGATATACAAATAGATATACATATATAAAGTATAAGATAACGGCTTTTGATGTTAAAATCTCTATATTACTTTGATTAACCGCAGTTACAAACGTTGGAGTTCCACAAATGGCTTCATGCCGGAATGGTGCCTTGAAGGAGGGTACGAGGCAGACGGCAAAATACTATATGTCGTCGCCGCCTACGTTGATGGCACCTTTACACCTGGAAAATACGGTCATCATCTTAGTGGAGCCTGTATTCCGTATCATCATGAAGAAAGGGTTTGCGAAAAGTGGTACCGTATTAGCGGTGAAGTAAGTAATAGACCATGGATATATAGCTGGGAGCACGCCTCCAACGGAAACGTTCCCCGCAACGCTCTAAGGGCGGATGAGGAGATGCCCAGTGAGGGTGAAGGGCTGTACATTGGTCGTGTCCACCACGCGGGGAGTCTTATTCCGTGTAAAGTTCATAGAACGCACAGATGTGCTTATTTTGGTTATGATGGGAAAGAACACAAATCAACGGAGTATGAGGTGCTCGTCTGCACATTGAAGTCTGGTCAGCCAAGGGAAGGGGAGGAGGGGGAGGGACAGAAAGAGGTCAAGGAATAGTCGGAATTCAGGAGGGGCAGGGACAGAAAGAGGCCAAGGAATAGTCGGAATTCAGCGGAAAAGTACAGTAATTTTCTTATAGATTGTTCAGTCTATAATGAAAAATTCAAAGCACAGAAACATAATGTAAATTTTTATAGCCAACATATGAAATGAAACATAATGTAATTTTATTTCTAGTTAAGATAGTTATCAAAGTTAAATTATTTATGGATTACTCCCTGTGAAAAATATTGATAAATTACTTCATCTTGTTAATAACCTCTAGAATCACGTAATGTTTTAAAGCAGCAACAGCTTGCTCTGTATGTGTTTTCGTTTATACAGTTTTATTACAATACTACTTATTATTTTTATTTCTACAATACTGTACATCTTTCAAACCTCTCTGTAGACTTCTGGAAATAAAATAATGTTTCAGTCCATTGTCTAACGAACCTGGATAACAGTAGAAAAAAAGATGTGTTTGTGAAACACTAATGCCCCCATATGCATGACAACATAACGAAGATTAAAAGAATGAACTGTTCTCAAATGCAAATTATATATACTAGTATGTTGGTACCCAAAGAAAGGTATTCCCGCAAGTAATACATTTGTAAAATATGAAAGCCCTAGCACCACTTGTTCAAAAGTTATTGCCAAGGTTAAAGTTCTTAAAAAGTTGGTTAATATCCAAGGTCAAGGCCAACCAAATATTTACAGTATCAAAGATTTAGTCCATACAGTTCAAAAGTTATGGCCAGGGTTAAAGTTTTAAAAAGAGTACGCAAATCTCCAAGGTCAAGGACAACAGGTCAAGTTGTTGGTATCCAATGAAAGGTCTTGTTATAAAGAATACATATGTGAAGCATGAAGTCCTAGTATCTATGGTTCAAATGTTATGGTCAAAGTAAAATTTTGGAAAATTTGTGTAAGAGTGTGTCAAACTCCAAGGTCAAAAGGTCAAATTTCGTGGTATCCAAAGAAAGGCCTTGTCACAAGGAATAACCATGTGAAATATGAAAGTCAAAGCTCCACTAAACCAAAAGTTGTGGGCAAGGTTAAAGTTTTTGGGGACAAACAGACAGACAGCTAGACCGCTAGACAGACGACAAAACCTATATCTATACCTCGAATCTTCCATTGTGGGTGCATAAAAATCTTTGAAGATGGGATCCTTGGTATTAAGCAGACGAATTTAATATATTATGATAAGCAAGGATGACCCATGTAGTGAAAATGCATTACCACCTTAATCTCCTCTGCTACTTGGCATGTAGGAGGCAACAAAGTACAAAAGCTGTAAAGGGCAAGGGAGTTTGATCAGACTTGTGATATTTAGACCAGTGGATCACTTCCCTGTTCTGGGCAGGGTTCTTTTGATCTTGGCGGGAAATGTTTACTCTACCGAGAGAAGTTATTCCTGCTACCCACCTCTGATAACAGGGCTCTGTTTGAAATCTTGGCCCCGTATAGCTACATAGCAAAAATGAAACTCCGATGTCCCCGTACAGCAACATAGCGAAAATGAAACTTTTCTTAAATACAAATTCAATATATTGGTACCCAAAGTAGCGTCTTATCACTGTACAATTGTGAAATATGAAAGCCCTAGCATCACCTTATCAAAAGTGATGACCAAGGATAAGATTTTAAAAGTGAAAAACCCCAAGGTTCAAGGGTCAAACATTAAAAGGTTAAGGTTGTTGGCATCCAATTAAAGGTCTTGCCACATAGAATACATACATGTATATGAAGTATAAAAGTCCTGGTATTTGACGTTCAAAAGTTTTGGTCAAAGTAAACTTTAGAAATTTTAGTGTAAAAGTGTGTCAAACTCCAAGGTCAGAAGTTCAAATTTGGTGGTATCCAAAGAAAGGCCTTGCCACAAGAAATACAAATGAGAAATATGAAAGTAATAGCATCATAAAATCATTAGTTATGGGAATGGTTTAATTTTCTGCGGACAAACAACTAGACAGACAGACAGACGTACGGACGGACAAACACGACAAAAACTATTTACCCCCGAATCACATTTTTAAAAAAATTCCAAGGTCAAAGGTTCAAAGTCCTTGATATCAAATGAAAAGTCTTGTCACAAGGAAGGATATGGAGATAACGATAAGTATTCATTATCAAAGTCCATAAAACAATACAAAATAGGAGCAGAGAAAACACGGACCTCCGAAACATCAGAGTTGGGATCAGGTGCCATGGAGGAGTGAGAATCCCCATGCTGACCGGTGACACTCACGTTGTGTTCCTTGTCATGATAGGGAAATAACGGAAAAATCCGTCGTCAATTCAGTATACAAATAATGGACTAACAATTAGTATGAAAAACGTCAGTCAGCATTTGTCTCAATAATAAATTGTATTTGCTGACAAGATCATTGTATCGACCATAGAATTTACAAAATGATGACTTTAAACGAGACTGTTGATATTCTTGTTTTAACAACTTGCTTGTCAATAATTTAAATCGTTTTAGAAATTGTTCTTGCGTATCGAATCAACTGAGATATATACACTCCGTATGCAGGTGATGTAGGTATATTGCTGCATAAGTAAGGGAAGTTGACGATAGAAAAGCTTTATCCCCACCAGGCTTGGGGTAATGCTAATTGTAATGGTAATGCATTGCAATGCATTACATAAACTCAAAGTAATGCTAGTAATGTGTAATGCCCAAAAAATTGCATTACATGTAATGGTAATGTAATGCATTACTTCATAAAATCCAGTGTAATGCTGGCATTACATAGCATTACAAAGCATTATTTTGTATGTACCTATTTTAAGAAATTAAAATGGACATGGATGATTGAAATTATTGTTTAGTTTTTTTTTTCTAATTTATTTTTTTTGTAAATGATAAAATTGAATAAAAAAGTTTAACTATTTTAAAAAAGAATTGATTCCAAAGAATTATTCAAAAATGATTTTAAAAGATCTTGTTTTTTTAAATTGCATATGAGATACACTAATTAGACTGCATGTTTATAAAACAGTAATTGCATGAGCTGGTCCAGTTTGTACTGGCCATAAAAAGTCCATTGTATAAAAGAATGTAGCAGACATTCTATGTTTGGCAGATCAAAATGTACTTGTACATCCTGTCTATACGATCTACTTTTTCAAAAAGTCTGTCAATGCATTTATTTTTTTCATAGGGTATGAATCAAAATAGACTATATGCTTTATTATTAGATATTTCAGGCAGGGGTTAAAGTGCCCCAAAAGTTAAATTGCTTAATGACATCAATAGTTACACAAACAGTGAATATTGTACATGTGTTATATATCTGACAATTTAAAAGTTTGAACTTTCTGTGAATGTAAGTTATTGACAGTTTAATATAAACAAAAACTTGAAATCAAATTTGAATTATCATTTATCATGTTTAGTTTTGAAGGGGGTGGATACATGCTTTCGAATAAAAAATTGCAGTTTTGTATAAATTTCTATTTCTAAAAACCTCCAAAAGTAATGGTAATGGTAATGCATTACTTTACTAAAGTAATGGTAATGTAATGCATTACTTTAAGAAAATAGAGTAATGGTAATGGTAATTTAATGCCCATATTGTTGAAAATGGTAATGTAATGCATTACTTTACAATGTAATTTGCCCCAAGCCTGATCCCCACCCTACCCCCAGTTACCATGGTTTGTACAATTTAGAATCTACATTACACTATAGGATGCTTCCAGATAAGCTTTTCAGATTTTCTGGTTCTTGCGAAAAAAAATTTTTTAATGACATCACCTTTTTTAGCTCACCTCGACGAAGTCGAGATGAGCTTATGCTATACCCCCGGCGTTGGCGTCGGCGTCGGCGTCCCAGGTTAAAGTTTTAGGAGCAAGTCCATTCCCAAGTAACTATAAGCCCTACCTGAACCAAACTTGCATGGATGATGCATCTAGGGATGTACACTACCAGACTTGCATCGGATGCTGGATCTGACTTACATTTTCCAGCTGAGTGACCAGGTTAAAGTTTTGGGAGCAGGTTAAAGTTTTTGGAGCAGGTCCATTCCCAAGGAACTATAAGCCCTACCTGGACCAAATTTGCATGGATGATGCATCTAGGGATGTACACTACCGGACTTGCTTCGGATGCTGGATCTGACCTACATTTTCCAGTTGAGTGACCAGGTTAAAGTTTTTGGAGCAGGTCCATTCCACAGGAATTATAAGCCCTATTTTGACCAAACTTGCTTGGATGATGCATCTAGAGATGGACACTAGCATTGCTTCGGATGCTGGATCTGACCTACATTTTTATTCCCGAGTAACTATAAGCCCTACCTGAACCAAACTTGTATGGATGATGTATCTAGGGATGTACACTACCAGACTAGCTTTGGATGCTTGATCTGACCTACATTTTCATTCCCAAGTAACTATAAGCCCTATTTGGACCAAACTTGCATGAATGATGCATCTAGCGATGGACACTACCAGACTTGCTTCGGATGTTGGATCTGATCTACATTTTCATTCCCAAGTAACTATAAGCCTCTACCTGAACCAAACTTGCATGGATGTGTATCTAGGAATGGACACTACCAGACTAACTTCGGATGCTGGATCTGACCTACATTTTCATTCCCAATTAACTATAAGCCCTAGCTAAACCAAACTTGCATGGATGATGTATCTAGGGATGGACACTACCAGACTTGCTTCGGATGCTGAATCTGACCTACATTTTCATTCCTAAGTAACTATAAGCCCTAGCTAAACCAAACTTGCATGGATGATGTATCTAGGGATGGACACTACCAGACTTGCTTCGGATGCTGGATCTGACCTACATTTTCATTCCTAAGTAACTATAAGCCCTAGCTAAACCAAACTTGCATGGATGATGTATCTAGGGATGGACACTACCAGACTTGCTTCGGATGCTGGATCTGACCTACATTTTCATTCCTAAGTAACTATAAGCCCTAGCTAAACCAAACTTGCATGGATGATGTATCTAGGGAATGGACACTACCAGACTTGCTTCGGATGCTGGAGCTGACCTACATTTTCATTCCTAAGTAACTATAAGCCCTAGCTAAACCAAACTTGCATGGATGATGCAGCTAAGGATGGACACTATCAGACTTGCTTCAGATGCTGGATCTGACCTATATTTTCCATACAAGAGGCCAGGTTAAAGTTTTGGGAACAGATCAATCCGAATGAATTTGAAGTCCTTGATATCTGCAGTATTAACAGTTATGAATATTTATTTACACTATACATGTTTTTCACGCTACACGCGTAGAAATGTGTATATGCCATGTAAGGGGTTAAACACAACTTGCAAGAATATTGTTGTTGGGATGAATACTAAATATTAAGAAAATATGATGTGAGATTTGCATTACTTAAACTGATAACATTCGTCGAGGTGAGCTTCGTAATCTTTGATTACCTATGTTTCTCATTTTCTTGATGAGCGCTTTATTTTAACTTAGAATCCCTTCACACAGGGGTGTTTTGTATCAGTTTTATTTGGTTAAAATTTGCCCAGGGGTTTTTGAGAAGAAGTTGAAAATGTGAAAAGTTTATATATATACAGCCGGACAGACAGACAGATGCCGGACACCGGGTGATCAGAAAATCTCACTTTAGTTTTCACCTCAGGAGAGCTAAAATGTAATGAATTGAGGTATTTTGCAAGAATTGTTAACACCATTCTTACAGCAATTTCTTATAAGAAGTGTGAATTCCAAA
>NW_026923123.1:0-21273 GCF_032062105.1 Saccostrea cuccullata
ACTGCCACTGGTGTAGCGGGTACTTGTTCACTTGCCCCCGACAACGAAGACAATTTATGTGGTAAAAATTTGTTATTTATCTGAATATATTTCAATATTGCATTCAAATCTTTTTCCAAGGCATGGAAAACATATCAATGTGGATGGGGACCAGGTTACAATAGATATAGGCCAGCATCTACATAAATTTACAATAACAGATCATGTTGACAAGTTAAACAGATGCCTGTAGACCACAATGCTCACCTGTGCTAGCATGACCCTTTTTTTCATCAGCATATTTTAAATTCCACTCTATATTGCTGTGTTAAATTTTTATTCCCAACTGGAACCTCACACTACCATTCATGTCCAGTTCACTTAATCAATTCGATATTGTCGACATCGCAAGGTTGACAATGTTGATACGATATCGTGTTTACATTGTCAACATTGTTATTATTTCTTCATGACGACATCGTCGACATCGCAATGTAAACAATGCTGATACGATATCGCGTTTACATCGTCTACATTGTTATCATTTCTACATGACGACATCGTCGACGTCGACATCGCAATGTTGACAATGTTGATACGATATCGCGTTTACATTGTCAACATTGTTATTATGTTCCCCAAACGAAGTTGGGGAACATATTGTTTTTACTCTGTTTCTTATTATTATTATTTTTCTTCTTCTTCTTCCTGGAACTTTTTTGTCCGGGAATGATCTTGTAAACTGTTCGTCCGATGTAGGTTAAACCTTTTTAGGGTTAGTAGACATGTTATGTAGATTTGCGGAATCAAGGTCATTTTGCGCGCACGTGTTTGCAAGAGCGTGCACGTGCAACACGTGAAATGACCAATATAATAGATATAGCCACAACTGTTCTATTTTTAGATGAAATGCTTTGAAACTCATAATGTGAGGATATATTAGTAGTATAGACATGACGAGATGATGAAAATAGCAAGATCTCACGCGCATGCACGTGCACTTTGCTCTGATTGGCTGCAACTAAAGTCTCAATATCTTTCTTGTTTTTTGATGAAATCCTTTGAAATTTTGAACATAGTCATGCATTAGGATATCCTACAACATGAAATAAAGCAATTATCATGAAAACACTTGCATGCACGTGCGCTGCAATCTGATTGGCTGAAACTTTAAACAGCTATAACTCCCTTGGTTTTCAACCAAACAGGATGGGATCTGGAACATAGATAGATATAATGGACTTCTACAAGTAGGTATGGTCACCATGCACATGCATACACGTGCGTGTACATGTGCTGCAATCTGATTGGCTGAAACTTTAAACAGCTATAACTCCCTTAGTTTTCACCCAAACGGGGTGGAATTTAGAACATAGATAGATGTAATGGACTTCTACAAGAAGGTATGGTCACCATGCTCATGTATGCATGTGCGTGCACGTGAAATGAGTAAAATCAAACATACACTTGAATGAGCGTATTTTTAAAATAATTTTGGATTAAATACTTTAATATATTCAGTGTATTAAAAATATAGATGGTCATGACGCAAATGCATTCACATGTGCACGCGTGCAATGCTAAAGTTTAAATGATTTTTGTACACTTCTTTGTAAATGTTGTTAAAATCTCAGATGCATAGAGTTTGTCTTATTTAATAAAGCTTACAGGGAATATGGCACCAAAAGGGAGTTGGGGAGCGTTTGGGGAACATCTGTAACGGTCCCCGTTACAATTAGCACTAGTTACTTCTGCATGACGACATTGTCGACATCGCATTGTTGACAATGTTGATACGATATCGCATTTATATCGTCTACATTGTTATCATTTCTACATGACGACATCGTCGACGTCGACATCGCAATGTAAACGATGGCGATACGTTCTTCACTTTAGACTTAACCACAACTCGACAAAATCGCACCCCACTCTATATAAAATAGGGTTATTCTCGCACTCCACTCTATACAAAACAGGGTAAGTCTCGCACCCCACTCTATACAAATACACAACTCTACTAATTAGGGTTAGTCTCGCACACAACTCTACTAATTAGGTTTAGTCTCGCACACGACTCCACTAATTAGGGTTAGTCTCGCACACAACTCTCTAATAATTAGGGTTAGTCTCGCACACAACTCTATAATAATTAGGGTCAGTCTCGCAAACAACTCTACTAATTAGGGTTAGTCTCGCACACAACTCTATAATAATTAGGGTCAGTCTCGCACACAACTCTACTAATAAGGGTTATTCTCGCACACAACTCTATAATAATTACTTGAAGGGTTAATCTCGCACACAACTCTATAATAATTAGGGTCAGTCTCGCACACAATTCTACTAATTAGGGTTAGTCTCGCACACAACTATATAATAATTAGGGTTAGTCTCGCACACAACTCTACTAATTAGGGTTAATCTCGCACACAGCTTTATAATAATTAGGGTTAGTCTCGCACACGACTCTATAATAATTAGGGTTAGTCTCGCACACAACTCTAATAATTAGGTTTAGTCTCGCACAAAATGTAATAATATTATGCGTCTACATGCGACTCGGTATTTTCTAACTGGTTTCAATAAGTCATTCAAATCCATAATAAAAGTATTCACATTCCCTAAATAAATAACGTAACTGACACAAAACAAATTAATTAAAATATTTTTCCGTACAATTTGTCGTCGCTATAGAAAGTTTATTTCTGACGTCACGTTTGCGCCGTCACGATAGCAACGACGTCAAAAGCTACACACTTTAACGTTATTG
Source organism: Saccostrea cuccullata (assembly GCF_032062105.1). Taxonomy (NCBI): domain Eukaryota; kingdom Metazoa; phylum Mollusca; class Bivalvia; order Ostreida; family Ostreidae; genus Saccostrea; species Saccostrea cuccullata. The sequence goes on from NW_026923123.1 coordinate 2,753, forward strand.
CATGAAAACAAATTAAGGAAGTGGAAGGATGTCTGCATTTGTGCATCGAGACAGAATTTTAAATAGCTACAAGGAAACAATTAATGATCCATTCGATGAATTAACAAATGAAATGTTGCATAATAATGCAGTGTCGAACAGCGTACCGATGGAATTTTTAATTCCCCCTTTTCTTACTGGCATCGCGCATTTCCTTAACAAATCCGAAATTCGACCCTGGCGAAGCTGGACCCAACCTTCAATTTATTCTGTGACGGTCGGATTCACTGGAACAAACAAAACAGCAGCTATGGATGCTGGCCGTAAGGCCATTGCCGAAGTTGCGAGTGCTACCAAACTTTGCGACTTGAGGACTATAATAAATCAATGTAAGTACATGCATGTACATAAAATGTTTACTGGGGTATTACTTATTAATTCATTATTAATATCATTTTTTTTATCTAAATACTTTAACATGAATATTTATGGTTTTAGATTTCCATAATTCGTATACTGTTGCTTCAATACCCCCCCCCCCACCCCCACCCCCTCAAGCACATAAGCACAAGACTTTTACATTTATCATGTTTATTACATATGTTTTCATTAATTCGATTAGTCTTATCATAGTAAATTATATGTAGACATTTTCAAAGAGAATAAATATCTATATAAGATCATTATTTTATTTTTTTTCTTCGAAATTACGCTTCGTTTTAATAATTTTACACCTCCCATGAAGCCAGAAACTCATAAAAAACTTAACGGTATAGACGGTTGATGACGTCGATCAATTGTGACGTCACTGTGAAAATACGAAGATTTCTATGATCAATCAATCAATTGAAGGTCATAGAAAAATCCTGTTTTTTTTACACAGTCATGTAAATGAAAGGGGGAAATAACTACGTCTGCTGATATATTAGATATTACTAGTATCACGCACATGAGAGGCCTCTCCCTTCATACAATGACATTACAAAATTGGTTTGATTGAGTCTTCCTCTGAACAACCATTGATTTAACAAATAAAAATTCCAATTACAAAATATTACTTAAAGAAATAAAATTTTCTAGCAAATTAGATTACACTCCACCATAACAAAAAAGATCCTTCTTTATCCAGGACCATCCGTTCATTGCAATGCCATAACAAGGAGCACAAGAAATATCCCATAGCAAAAAGAAATGGCAATTTTCCATTTTATCTCCATTCATTCAGCATTTTTTTGCCATTTTTCATTTCAAAACCATTTTTCCTGCATTTCTCTATCTTTCAATTTTCCAAAACCATTTTTTCAGAACCATTTAAAAACCATTTCTGTTAGAAAATGCTTTTTAAATGGTCAACATGCAGCATTTTCTTTCCATTTATTTGAGTAAATGGAAAAGAAATGCCAGTTTGGTGATCCAGATTGCTTGAGTGGACCATTTTTCTCCCATTTTTTTTCTGAGAAATGGAGAATTGAAAAAAAAATGGTTAGCTTTAGATAGATTTGTTGGTGGTTAATTGATGCCATGTGCCAGGTTTTCCTCCCATGCTCTGTAGTGACCGCCTTTTCCAGTAAGTTTGAATATTGGACAAGAGCACTTTGACCTAGCTGGTAGTGAGTTTAGATGGCTGAAGTTATTCTTCAAGGAGTATTTGGGTTTTTAGTGATTTTTGATGCTGACAAAACTGTACATTGATGGTCAAAGCAGAAAAAAGAATTACTAACTTCTTGGAGGAGGATAATTATGTGACAGTTTTTCATGTTTCCAACATTTGGGAAGTATTATAGGCAGAAGAAATGCAGCACATTTACCATACACAGAAAGGACCTTATTATTCTTTTTGAGTGGTAAGTATAGATATGTACATATTTTTATTAATGTCATGCACATGCAGTTACAGAAATATGTTCTTTTTCCAAAGAAAACACATAAAGAATGCTCATTAAACATGCTGATGCAATAATCTATAAACCGATTAATCTTGTTTAAACTGGGTCAAACTTATGGAACTTGGATTTATACTTTTGTAAATTCTTATTGATTAAACTTCAATTGTAAATTTTTTAAAGTAATAATATTTTTGCATTTCCTTTAAATTTTAGAGTACTGTTTTCATATGGACATGATGGGAGCACCAAAATGGACACGGGATTCAAAATATAAATTTTAAAGATGGAGACAACCACGATTCAGATCAAATAAGGACAAACACATTCTAGGATTCAAGACCATGCATATATGTGAAAAAAATTGAGCATTAGTGACTTCTGTTTTGTGACTGACTCTACAGCAACTAAGAAAATGGAATTTTAAAGTGTTTATTTTTGCATATTGATTAATTAAGGACCCAGCTAAATTTTCCATTTTTCAATTATAAATAAAATGTGTTAAAAATGGATATTAAATGGCTAAAACAAAAACCATTTATTTTCCATTTTTTATCTCATTTGCATAAATGGTTTTGGAATGGTTAATTTGCATGTTACAGGGCCCAAAAAAATGGAGTTTGAATGGGGTTTGAATGGAGTTTGAATGGAGATAAAATGAAAAATGGTTTTTAAATGGTCATCCCTTCTGTTGAGAATTCTTGAAAGATTTGATGAAAAAAAATGGCTTCTGAATGGTCTTTAAATGGTCAGAAAAGAAATGGCTTTTAAATGGTATCTAAATGGATTTCATTTTGATAAGGGATTGCTGAACAGGTAAAAGAAGAAATGAAATCTTTGTGCGAGTAAGGACTTGGCGAAACAAAATATGAAAAGCCACAAGGTGGAGGGTGACTTATTTTCACTTTCATTAAAAAAACCACCCAAGACATGTCTCTTGAAAGTACCATACAGATGACAAACACTCTTTCCAAGGTTGGAATAGACATGAGGGAATACGAGGAGGCTCTTTCTAACACCGAGAATGCACCACCGTGCAAAAAAATGAAAACTCTGACCACGAATGAATAGTTACGGTATTGTACACTGATTTCATGTTAAACCACTTGAATAGCCATAATGCCACTGTTTTCATACTGATATAATCATAATATGAATTTTATACAATACAAGTAATATACAACAATAAAATTCAAATATCGTTCCTTTAATTTTCACTTCTTTCATCCTTCTGTATACTTGTATTCAAATCAAATCAATTTGTAGTTCATTTTCAGATTGGAAGAGACATACTCCATACTTGATGTGGACTCATCAGTCAAACATCGTCCTGGTGATGATGTGCAAAACGTAAACAGAAAATATGAAGTCAACTTGATTTTATACGTTATATGCGTTGCCAATGATTTTACCAAGATAAATAGGCAAAAAATGAAAATCAATCTTGACATGCTGACGACTCGATATAGGCCAACACAACTACTAAGTATATGAAGAAAAACATATAAAAAGAATTCAATATCCACACAACATCAACTCAGTTACCGACCAACAAAGCGATAACGACGATGTGAACAATGTAAATAAGATTTTGAAAAAAGAAGGCAATGTTGACAAGATGTCGACACGAAATCGACCAACATTGCGATGTCGACGATGTTAACGATGTAAACAAGATAAATAGAAGGCAATGTTGACACGATGTCGACTCGATATCGACCAACATTGCAATGTCGACGGTGTTAACAATGTAAACAAGATAAATAGAAGGCAATGTTGACATGATGTCGACTCGATATCGACCAACATTGCGATGTAGACGATGTGAACGATGTAAACAAGATAAAAAGAAGGCAATGTTGACACGATGTCGACTCGATATCGACCAACATTGCAATGTCGACGATGTTAACGATGTAAACAAGAAAAATAAGTAGGGCAATGTTGACACGATGTCGACTCGATATCGTCCAACATTGCGATGTCGACGATGTGAACGATGTAAACAAAGATAAAAAGAAGGCAATGTTGACACGATGTCGTTTCGATATCGACCAACTTTGCAATGTCGACGATGTTAACGATGTAAACAAGAAAAATAAGTAGGGCAATGTTGACACGATGTCGACTCAATATCGTCCAACATTGCGATGTCGTCGATGTGAACGATTGTAAACAAAGATAAAAAGAAGGCAATGTTGACACGATGTCGACTCGATATCGACCAACATTGCAATGTCGACGATGTTAACGATGTAAACAAGAAAAATAAGTAGGGCAATGTTGACACGATGTAGACTCGATATCATCCAACATTGCGATGTCGACGATGTGAACGATGTAAACAAGATGAAAAGAAGGCAATGTTAACAAGATGTTCACATTATATTGGTAAACTATGTAATATATACAGATATAAAAGGTGTTACTGTCATGTTTAATATGTTATGATATTAGGAGGACTAGTATTCTTACAACGATGTCGACAATATCGAAAAACATCAAAAAGAAGATGCTTTTGGGGTGGGGGGGGGGGGGTATTTTCTTCTTATTTCCTTTCTTCATCCACTATTCATTTGAAAATAAATCTCATCCAGACTTACCAAAAGGTATGTTATTACATTGTGCGTGGTTGTATTTTACCTAATCTCGAGGCATAATGTAGCAAAGCGAAATGTGATAACACAAAATTTATGTTATTACATTTTAAATTCTATAACGTTAAATGTATTTATCTAATAAAGTTTGTTTTTACATTTTGCGGTTTATCTTGACACAAAATGTAATAACGTACAATGTAATATGCAATAATCCTTGTTTAAAGCAGTTTGTGTTGTTTTTACATTTTGCGTTGTTACAATGCTAGTTTTGAATAAAGCAAATGTAATTTGCTTGTATTATACAAAGATAGAGTTGGTTTAAATTATTTCAGCATAAAATCTTACCTTTTAGGTCACCGATTCACTCAGGTGACCTATTGCTATCCGTTTTTGTCGGTCGTTGTGCTTTACCATTTGAATATTTTCAGCGTCTTCTCTAAAACAGCTGAACCAATTTCAACTATTTTTGGCATATAGCATTAATTGATGAAAGGAAACAAAAATTGTGAATTTCATGGACATTGTACCCCTTGGGTCTGAGGGATGGGACTATAAACAGCGAAATTAATGTAATCTTAAAAGATATTCGTCTACACCCCTGGACACCAATTACATATGTAGTCAAATTGTGGTCAGGATTGTAATATGCAATGATTTCTACATGGTTGGTTATCTATAATAATTATGATATCCATGGCCCTTGGATTAGGGGATCTGGTCTTATCGTATTCTCTATTGATTATATAGTAAAAATGCATTTATCCTTTGAAAATCATTTTCATTTCTCCAATGTTAATAAAATAAGTAGGTACAGAGTTGTAATGAACAAGAGTTCCTCTTCCAAAATTGTGAATTTCATGGCCACTGGCTCAGGGGTTCTGATGTTAGGACGGGCTCTATTGATTAAGGGTGTCTCTTCAAAAATTATGGATTTCATGTCCCTGAGGTAAAGGGTTCAGGTTTTGGGTTCTAATGATCATATAGTGAAAATGCATTAATTATTTTGAAAAGTTTCTTCTCTGCTCCTGGAGAGTATATACTAAGTCATAGTTGTGAGAAATTAGAGTTGTTCTTTCAAAACGCAGTACAGTTAAGGTGCACAATGGAAATATCGACTAAATTTTGTATTTAAAGATGTATTCCTAATCGGGATGGCGAATATTTTTAGTACATTATCTATATGATAATTGTAATTATGATTAATGCTACATATCCAGAAGATTATATTTTATATTTATACTGGTCACGTGATGCGGCAGTCACGCGATTTTAGCACATTGACTTGAAGTATTGATGATACATATAAATGGCCCCAGTGCAAGGGCATAACCAAGATGAATTTCCAAGTTTAGTATATAAATATTTTCAAAGCGTATTGTAGTTTCTAAAAAGTGCTGCGATCCTGTCTAAATTCTGCAATTTCATAGTTAAAATTATACTTGTATGACCGAATGCTATATTTTTTGCTGGTCAGCGGCATGAAATATTGATATAAATAAATTGTTTTTAAGATTTACAGGAAGTACTTTTCAAAAACCCAATAGTTCTATAGTTGAAATGTAAAAATTTGATCAAAAGTGTATGCCCTTGCACTAGAATTTATGACCCCCCACATTACCCTGATATACTTGCATACAAATATACGGATTTTTTTAATTGAAAATATTTAAAATAGCAAAGAAGACATTAAATTGGTTTGGGATAGAATATCTATAAATAATATTTTATTTAATTAGAAAATTATATTTTGTTGAAAATATATTTTCTGTGTCTCACTGCATACAAACTACGTCATGTTGTAAGAAATGAGATTCATATAAGTGACAAGTGTATTGCGATCAGTGACTTGTTTATAACTTGTTATGTGGGATTTAACTAACGACAAAACAACACGCTGTAGTAAGTTTTTATGTAGTTTGATGATTTCTGCTACTTGTTAAACAAAGATAAACTCATTTTGTGGCATTTTAAAGAAATGTGTATGACATTATTGTGTATGATGTTATAAAACTTACAAATTAGGCTCTGCCTCCTTTTTGTAACCTTAACTGTGCTAATCAATTTTCATGTTACTTCAGGGAATCTTAATTACGGGAAGAGCTTATATCAAATTACATTTTTTTTTTATTGTATTGCGAAATTTCATTAAATAGCCTTCTCTGCTTCTGGGCATTAAATAAATTAACTAATTATATCTTTATTATGAAAATATCATCTTTAGAAATTTGAACAACATATTTATTCTACCCCTGGTTATAAAGCAAAATATATCTAAAACAAGAGGCCCAGGGACCACAGTGCTTTGAGCACATCGGGCTTGAATTTAACCCCCCCCCCCAGGCGTTCAAAATTTAAACAAACTAGAATTTTGAGGATGATTTATAAATATCACTAATCATAGCTATGAAGTTTGAAAAGAAGATTTTAAAGGATTTCCTATATATTCCTATGTTAAACTTTATTTACTTAAACAAATGAATCTAAATCCGAGGATGATTCCACATGAGTTCACTTCAATGTGCCGAGTGCTTGGAGAAAAAGATTTTTAAAGATTTTTCCTATATATTCCTATGTTAACCAACTTAGGCCCCACCCTTGTCCGTGTTTCCAACATTTGAACAAACTTGAATACACGAAGCGAGCGCAAATGAGCAATGAGATTGGAATTGCCCAGTTTCTTTTCAGTTTATTTTAAAGATTTTTCCTAATATATTGAATATTATATGTCTGATCATTTGGTTCGGTGTCATAAACAAAGTGTATATTGCTTTTCCTTTATATTTCCTGGCCAAGCGGTTCTGGCACTAGATGGGCTTAAAATGTATTAATTTTGACAATTCTATAATGAATTAGCTGAAAAGTGGTCTTATTTACATTTTCTCTGCTTTTCTTTTTGGTTGAAATTGGCCCAGTTTATTAAAAAAAAGTGTCAAAGTCCTGAGGGCCTGCGAGTTGACTCGCTCGAGTCAATTGAGCTTTTTCATACATCTTGAGCCTTCACTCAGGTACCTTAAAACAAGTTTATTGTTTTCATTTTGCAGGGTCTTAAGCCAGCATTATGAATTTTATAGCCCCTGATCAGATGTTCGGTTTGAGGCTTAAAATAATAGTGTATATACATTAATGCTATTAAACAAACATCCGGTAAAGATAAATATTTACAGGAATTTTGTACAATACTTATGATTAACAGCTTCAAAACCTTGAAAACCCAAAATATTGTTGAAAAATTATTAAAAATGCAAAATTTTGAATTCTGTTAAGAGGGCTAAGTGTTACAGATTTTTTTAATTGTTAAATTTATGGCCCTGTGGTTTGGGAGGAGGAGGCTCTATGTTGATATTTTAGTTAAACTTAAAATTTCTTTGAAAATACACTTTTCTGCTCGTGGTTATGAACGCAAAGAAACTTAGTATATATTTATGATGAAAAAGAGTGTTCCTTCCAGAATTATGAGATTCATGGCTCCTAAGTCAGATGGCCTGATGTGAGGGTGGGACTCTACTGATAATGTAGTGAATATATACTTCTGTTAAATAATCTTGTCTGCTCCTTACTGTTGAGCAGATATAACAAAGTTCAAAGTTATGATGAACAAATGTGTTTTTTTTTCGACTTTATAAAACTTTTAGTCCCCGAACTAATGAACTAATCAACAATTACTTTATCCTAATTACCTTAATCAAAACATTTGCTTTTCATAACTAGCATATTTAGCTTTTAGTTTATACAATCATTCCGATATAAAATTTATGTCAATATCCTTGAAACCTTGAAAAGTATTATATTTGTTGAAAAATTATTAAAAATGCAAAATTTTGAATTCTGTAAGAGGGCTAAAAATTACACAGATTTTTTAATTGTTAAATTTATGGCCTCGTGGTTTGGGAGGAGGAGGCTCTATGTTGATTATTTAGTTAATGGTATAATGAAAAAGAACCTGCAACGTTCACTTCAATGTGCCGAGTGCTTGGCGATGGAATAACTGGAACATATCCGTGTTTCCAACACAAACTTATCACGAAGCAAGCGCAAACACAGATTGGAATTGAGTTTCTTTTACTTTCAATTACATTAATTTACACACACGTGTCATACTGTATCGGTCGCTTTAAAGAGAAAAACAAAATTAACGCAAAATTTCAAGATAAATGTTTAAATTTGTTATAAATTAATAGTTTAAATGCAATAGGAATCTTAGTAAATATATCACTAATAACAATTTTACGAATCACTTTTAAATCTTCGATGGAATCAAATAACCACACTTGGAGACAAGATGGGTTTCAAATATAGAGACACTGTAAGAATATAAAAATTTAGCAATGAGAGTCAGTTTAGACAAGATATCATATTTAATTTTTGAAAAAGAAAATCTCTGAACATTTTTAAATAAAGGCTTGAAAATCTAAATTGATATTTTGTTATTACTAATATTTTTCTTCTCATATTTTTAAAATGTCAGAAATAGAACATTTAATGAAAATCCTAATTTGGACAATTCCATGTTTATGTACCTAAATAGAGAGAAGATATATATAGAATAGAGAGATATCATTCGTCTTAAAACATCAAGAAATATTTTCTATTTCGATTGACCCTAAATTATAAGTAAAATCAAGGTTGTTGATTTTCTTGGAAATTTTTTTTTTATTTAAAGATAAATCAGGTACATAGTTGTCACATCAAACCTAAGATGTAAACATTGGTAATTACTGTTTCTTTGTCAAGCGATTTGCATATCCATAAGAAGAGAAAAAAAATTGTGAATTAAAACCCTGAAAAGCCGCCCCTACCACGAAATACAGGAAGAAACTGATGTTAAAAGGCGGGGACTTTTATTGGCCATTTAGTCACGAATCTACATTTCATTGACAATTCAGATACCTTTCAGCACAAAATTTGAGACCTATTTAAACAATCACATTTATCTTCATTTATTAGATATTATAGTCTAAAAAAAAAAATTCGTGTGATTATAATAAACATTAAAACAAATTCCTTTTTGGTTTAAAATCATTGATAGCATCATTTACAAATACGATAATTGAATCTTCTTGAATAAACAATATTCATTTTAAAAAAATGAAATCTGAAGGTAATGAACAGTAATCACGCTCAAAAAAACAATTACAGCAAAACTTATTATTTTCATGTTGAACCCTAAAAATATCAGAGGTGAGATCAAGTGTGTTGTGTTAAAAGCACTTAAAATCTTTTTAAAACTCGATCATTGGTTCTGTAGAGGGGCCTTTTTTTATGTAAATTTTATTACATTTTGAATTTTCAACAAGAAATTTTTTAAAAAAATTACATGAAAATTAGTTTTAAAAGTAGCTATCCCTTCTATTCATCCCTGGGTGTCATTAAAGTGAACGAAATTGTTGTATGATGATTAAGCTTCAATTTTTCAGGTTGATAATTTTTATGTGAAAATGGCAATGACCAATGTCATTAGTTAAATAAAAAATATGAACATAAACACATTAAATTGACAGACATACATATGACAATCAGATGATAAATCAAAATCAATGCACCCGCCATAAAAAAGTATATTATTCTAAATTTCATGTGACTATCAAAAATATACTGAATGGTAAAAGAAACGCTAGGATTATTCAATCTTTTCTTTTTTCAAAATAGCCCCTGGGTCAGATAGTTACTATGCACCAAAGTCAGTATTTAGATTTACTCAACAATATAGTAAAAATTGCACCATTGATATGTCATGTTAATGACCAAACATGTTCCAAACTGCTCTTCTAATTGATTAATTTACAACAAAATTTTCTTTAAATTTTGCATTTGTAGTTGATGAGCAAGGCTTCCTTTCTACGGATACAATTTTAATTTTAAATAGCTATGTCGATGAGGCCTACACACACATACACACACAATTTTAAGGTAAACTCTTGGTCATTTGCTCTTGTACACACACATGTAGGACCTGTTAATTACGCATGGCAATATAATGTGTAAAACTTTACACATTGTAAGTTAAAAATGCATTACATTTCTTTGACAATCTATACCTTTACTTTACACTTTGTTACAAATATAACAGAACAATAAACATACTAAAAGACACGAACGGGACACCGTACAATCCTTATCGAACATTTTGACGAACAGTACATATAAATGTTAAAGAAATATAAAAGATAATAAATCTCAAATAGCAAAACAATTAATATTATTATAGTTGTATTACGAATCTTTTTTACATTTATTTACCAAAAATTCAGAAAAGTAGGCAAAATTGACAATAGCAGCTAAACTATGGTGAAGTCTGCCTGACTATTTTATTGCACAAAATGTACCAAGATTAATGTTCGAACATCAGATCATTTGGTCAAGTATTCTGGCCCTGACCAGTTCTTTTTTAATTTGTATATTTCTGAGCAAAGTCATTCCCCTTTGTCATTCATCTTTGATAACTAATCACGGTATTTGAAAGGTTATTAGATTAAAGAATGACGCAAGAATTAAAATTATTTTATATTTCATTGTATAATACAAAAAGAACTTTCTTTCTTTTAATGATTAGGCAGACTTGGAATTAAAAATGAGACAAATTAAAACTTATCTTTGTTACGTTTCACCCGCTTGATGTTTTACCCGTATGTGAAAGTAGCCTGTGGGTCTCTCAATTCTGTTTGTTGAACAAAGAATAAAGATTTTAATAAAAGGACAAATAATTTTATTAATAGATAAACTCTTATCTGGTTCTTCAGTAATAAATCACTTTCTATAAATAGTATTAATGATAAGTAATGATTTAGTATTCAGGCTCTAGCGGGAGTATCAATTCACTTGTGGGAGTAATTCTCTCCCATAACTTTATCCCGCTCTAGAATTTACACTTACTACAATGAATATAAAATAATTTATATAAAAGATTCTATAAATAGATTAACCCAAATGTGGGTCAGGCATCAGCTCCCACTAATTAAATTTTAGAATTAACAATTACCCAACGAAACTCCTCAGTTGTGGTATGTGACATATCCGTATGCGAGAAGTGTTCTGTCTGTCAAATCGGCTGATCGCTGTTTATATATGACGTTCTTGTGTATTACGTTACTACGGATATGACGTTTTACACACGCATCATTACCCGCGTATAATATTCGATCGGGTTAGGAAGCCATGTTGCCTATAGATCGCATGATGATTGTAGGTAATACACAAGTGCTACACAAGACTTCAGATAGGATTTATCTGCTCAATAATAGGTTTAAATGAATTATCTGTTTGGTTTATAAAGTAATTACATAAGTTGCAAGTGGATACCGTTCGAGGAATTTCGGGTTATAAACATTTCGATAGATAGTTCTATCTCAAAACACAATACAGTAATCTTAAATAATAAAATTAAATGCAAATACTATATTTGCATGTTTCTTATCATTATTTTATGGATTTGTTGTTACAATAATATATTTATCCAATCATATAACAAAAGAGAAGAAGCTACGTTCATAACATCTTTTTAATTGTTTTTCAAAGGACAAGAGAGGCTAAGTCTGCCTGGAAATAGTGCTAAATGAAGGACATACAGATACTAGACCAATTTTTTTGTTTATCTTAATGATAATCTTTGTCTTGCCTCGGGGCAACAAAGCTGCATTTATTAGTTTATAGATCATCTAAATTGTTGTATTGTACTCATGTGACCATTAAGCCCCATTGGTCTCTTGTTTCCATTTAAGCAATTAATAAATAAAAGATTGATTAATTGATTCTTTGCTGTTTTTACGTCAAATTTGAGAATTACGACAACCATGTACCCTTAAGAGCTTCAAATTTAAATCTTTATCTTTATCGTACAAACGCCTAAGTCACACAGGGCCTCGGCTTAATATCTCATATGAAAAAAATGTGCAATGTGCCGAGCGCTTGGCGAAGGAATAGTAGATATATTTTTTTCTTATCAAGTTAGATCAGTTGCAGCCGTAATTCTAGCACGCGGTCTCCGTATCCCAGAACGAGTGCAAAACGACAAAGAGATTTGAATCATGTGTGTCATACTTTTAAGTGAGTGGGCATACATCGAAACTTTAATGTATGTTCGCGCGTTACGGTGTCTGCTTCTTTAAAAGAGAAAAACAAAATTAAAGCACAATTTGATAATTATTGTTTTATTTTATTATAAGTCAATCGTTAAAATACTACAGAAAATAATCACTAATAACAAAGTTATGGAACAATTTTCAGGGATCTTGAGGGGAATCAGATAACCACAGTGGGAGAAAAGGCCTTCGACGGTTTGTCAAAATTAGAGACACTGTAAGTATACAGTGCAATATATAGCAATTAGAGTCTCATTTAATTGTATCCAGTGCCATAAAAAGAATGGTGAATAAGAGATGGATAACCTTCAATATTATAGAAAGAATGGCAGTTTCCATGTTTTGCTATGGAAAACCCGAAATTTGTGTCCGATAAAAAGGTAAAAGAGGAGGTCACAATAGCACTATGTAATAATGATTCTGTGATAGTTATATTAAATCTTATTCATTGGTATAAGAGGAGTAGCGGATATCCCAAAGCATAACAGCTAGGCGGGCGGACGGGCGGACACCCCCTATAACTATATACCCATTCTTTCAAGTGGTAGGTATAATAAATAAATGAAATGAAAAAATAATGATAAAATAATTTAATAATAATAACACATATATAAATAAATGAATGAATAAATGAAAAAAAATAATAAAAATTAAAACAAGAAATTATAATTAATAATTATGTAAATTTAAAAAATCGAAAAACAAAATAAAAATTAATATAAATTTAGAACAAGAAATAAATAAAAAATAAATTGATAGATAAAAAAAAACAATACAGATAGATAAAAAAAAAATTGGATGCTGTGGATTTATCAATTTTCATGGGCATTAAATTTCGTGGATTTCAATAAACAGACGTTTTCGAGGACACGTAATTTCCTGGACAAAAGCATTGACCATACAAATGAATATCATATTTCTTAATTCAATGAACATTTGAATTCGTGGATCTGTTCAACAACGAAATCCTCGAAAATTGGTGCTCAACGAATATTGATGAAACCACAGTATTAAGAAAATAAAGAGAAAACAAAGTTGTTTTACGCAATAATTTCATTGTTTGCTCAGAAGTGTTTCGCAGGTTACAATGTGAATTTCAAATTACACATTTAAAGTTTATGAAAGTGTTGTTATTATTATTACTTATATATGCAATGCCTCCTTATTAGAATTGTGGTAACCACAACACTAATGTCCATTACCTCCGAAATGAGTAATTTACAAATATTTGTTGTTTTTTTTAAATCATCTATTAGTTCAATGTTTCTTGAAATAATTCAATATAACGAAAAGTTAAGTTTTGAAAAGCTATTAATGATTATGTATGTAAATCTCAAGTATTGACAAATTAGATTGATCACCTTTAGATCTGAACCTTTCTTTTATTTGAAATGAAAAAGGTGAAGATAGCGAACAGAGATTGATCTCAAAAAATCAATAAACAATACAAATATATTAAGAGGGCAATAACACGACCCTTGGTAATTCCAAAGTGGGATCAGGTGCCTAGGAGAAGTAAGCATCCCCTGTTGACCTGACACACTCACCGTGAGTCCTGTGTGTTGATCAGATAGAAGGGACATCTCGTAATAGCATTCAGTATAAACAAAGACATAACAATAGGTCTGAAAAACGTCAGCTGTAATATGACCCAATTATTGGTTATATTTGCTAACAAAGCCATTATAACGACAGTGAAATTCATGAAATGCTGAGTTTAAACAAGATTGTTGAAATTCCGTTACTATTATCTGGTCTAGGAAGCTTGACTCGGTATAAAGATCGATCGAATTGGTAATATGTTCTTGAGTATGAAATAAGTTGGGAGATGTATATGTAAACACCATATATAGGAGATAATACTACATAAATAAGGAAAGATGACGATGGAAAAGCTGTTTCATCTCTATTGTCATATACTTAGGTTGTTACTTGCACTTATTGTCTGCAGTCATTACAACATCCAAATACGAAACATATGCCAGACGCTGTGGTGTCTTTTATTTCAAGTTCACTGGGATATTTTGTGTCGAAATCTGAACTGCTACAAAATGTTGTTAACTGAAAATACGTCGTCAGTTTTCTGTAGGTGTACAGATATTTACTTTTTGTAAAAAAATGATGATATGGAGGGATTATTGTAATCATGAATTAGCGATACAGATGTTTCTACCGTGCATTGTATTCATTTATGAAAAATTAAGGGTATTCATGAATTAAAGTATCGTTGTTTTTGACAAAGACGTTAAAACATGAAACTTGCGTTTTTTGTCCACATACTGTACTCAAATTGCAGGTTTATGGTTACAGCACGAGTTGTTCTCATGTAGAAGTTTTTGAATTCATTCTACTTTATAGAAACTGGTCGGCTAATAAAAGAGCATAATTAATACCCATCGTTATACCAACATTTTGTTGGGAGATCTGTGACCGAAGACAACATAAATATTCTAAATAAGGAACTCCAGTATCATTTTGATATCAAGTTTAGGAGTTGGACATATACTGTCCTATGAATCTAACAATATGTTCCTAATACATAATTGCCTAAAATTGAAACAGCAACGTTCCTGCCATCTTAATGCTATTTGTTTTGAGGCATTACATACTCTTAGTAATGTCTTTGCTTTGTCAGTATGCAAACTTAATTAATGATGAAATTGTATTATTCTTTATTTATTTTTGTTGCTTTCATTTATATTGCGATGGTTAAGAGTGATTTTCTTTCAAGATGTGCAAAAGTCCAAAAGAACATACACTTCTCTTATAAATCATGGTATAATAATAGTTTTATATGAAATTTGAAGTTAAACAAAAGTAATCATGCCTTTAAAGCAAAGTGAATATTGACCTAAATTGTAAATAGAGCTAACAGAGGCTGAGCTTAAGTTCTTTTTAACTTAATGTTTCATTTGTAATTGGAGTGGTTAAGTTCTTCAACTGAATTTGCATTCGAACAATCAATATTTTATTCAACAACAAGCAAAATGCACAAGACACACTAGCTGAGATCCTTCATATACTTGTGCACGGTCACGGTAATTCAGTTGGTAGAGCGCTCGCTCTGTGATTGGAAGGTTGTGTGTTCGAATCACGGCCGCGACTGGCTAAATGTAATAAAAAAAGGTAGTAATTGATCATAAGCCAAGCGCGCTCGGCACTTTGAAGTAAAAACTGCAGGTCCTCTGGATGAGACATTAAAACCAAGGACTTGTGTCATGGTAGGCGTTTGAACGATCAAGATTAGTGACATCTCAATGGCCCTGAGTACCTAGTAAAGGTCTTAATCTGAAGCTGTTCAACTGTATATGTAAACATGCATATTTCTCATACTTGTAAAATTTTCAGGAGATTCTGTTTATTTCTTTGGATTTTGATGGCAATAAACTGAATGCTTATAGTAAAAATACTTGATTAAATAATTTCAAAAATATGTTTTAGACGGCTGAGCTCCAACAAGATAACTATAATTGGAAACAACACCTTTAATGGTTTGCAAAATTTAAAAATACTGTAAGTATTTTGTAGCTGCATCAGTCATTTAAGCATCAGATTAAAAAAATATGAGATGTGCATTAGCGTATAGGTTTCAGGAATTACTGAGATCAAAGAAAATATACGTACTTCCTACTCCTTTGAGATCCGCCAATATTTGAAAACCAATAGTCAGTGATGAATATAAATGGCAAAGACTGTTAGTGTAATCCTATTTGTTTGACTCATACTTATGAATACTACAAGAACCAGAAAATAATGAGCTAATTGTTTGATGCGTGAATCTCATATATATACCGACCGATTTTCTCCCTTTATATTTCTTTAAAACACTGGACAGCAAATTCCGGTTTATATAAATTTCAAACTATACTGAGTTTGATATTATTTGTCTTCTGGGTCAGTAAGTAACAACGTGTCTTTTAGCTTAGCTGAGGTGGATTGAAATTTAATTTCAAGCAAGAACTTCAATCTAATGTCTTCTCAGACGTCTGTGTCGAATTGTACTCACCCATTTCATGAGCTATCATTAAATGGTTGGACTGTAACAGATGGAAATTGCGTAAGCTGCATATTTCCAAACTTGCCAGAAATTTTGTGAATTTTATAGCCCCTGGGTCAGGGTATTTTTGGTAGGGCGGGGCTCTATTGATTATATTGTAAACATGCATCAATTCTTTGAAAATCTTACCTCATTCTTGGTAAAATATAAACAACCTTAGTGCATGGCTGTGATGCACAAGCATGCTTTTTCTCTAAAATTGTGAAACTCATGGCCCTGGTGCTTGGGGGATCTATTAATTATATAGTTAAAGGTATAATTTCTTTGAAGATATTCTTTTCTACTTCTGGTTAAAAAGCAAAGAATCTAAGTGTCTAGTTATGACAAACAAGAGTGTTTCTTTCAGAATTGTGAGATTCATTGCCCCTAGGTCAAATGGTCTCATCTGAGGGCGGGGCTCTTTTGAATATGCATTAATTCTGCTTAAAATGTTGAGGAGTTAAACAAGCTATGATGAAAAATTGTGTTTCTTTCATTTTTTTTTTTAAAATGTGGTCCCAGGGTTTTGATCTTTCTCGGGGCCATGGGGAGTATATTGATAAGGGTTTTATTAAAAATTAAGTGAAAATGTGTTAATTCTTTGAAAATCTTTAGTTAAGTGCATTATTATAATGATGAGGATACCTTTACCAAATTTGTGAATTTCATGACTCTGAGATATGGGTTTTAGTGTTAGGATAGGGCTGTGTTGAATCTAAAGTGTAAATGTATTATTTTCATTGAAAATCTTCTTTGCTCTAGAATTTTTAACATCAGGACCATTTGGTCAAGTGTTCTGGTTCTGGTCAGAGCTCTATTTATTCACATTTTGCCTTTTTGATAATTAATCATTGTAAATAATGTATTTAAAAGTTTTTAGAATAAAATAATTCTGCAAAAGTATTTATTGTATAATACAAAAAGTATTTTCATAGTTTTGATGATCAGGTAAACTTGTAAATAATAAATAAATAAAAATGAGACAAAAATAACTTAACTGTATATAATCTAATCCCTTATGATCAATAAGGCCAAAATAAAGTTTAAAAATATTTCAGAAGAAATATTTCTGTACAACCCAATATTCAGTATAATATAAGAAAAATATTTTTTCCGATGTCAAACATGCAGCTCATATTGCTTTAATAAATACTACAAAAATTATTTAATTGATCCTAGCTATCCCATTTCTCTTGCTTTTGGGCAACAAAACTTTATCATTCTATCATTCTATTTTCTATTTTATGGATCCTTTAAATTGTAGTATTATACTTAGGTGACCATTAAGGCCCTTGGAAATTTTGTTAGTTTTTTACTGATATCTCTGGGATTAATCATTTCTCTTTTTATGGTATGTGAATAAGATAGTGCAGCAGTTAAGAAATATGTAGTCAAGGTCAGGTGCAAGATATATTCAGTCACACATCGTTATCTCGAATTCGATGGGAGCATACATTTCGATATATCCAAGGATTCGAGATATTCAGGGTGAAATACCTAAAAACCAAATCCAGACCTATACGCGGCACAATACGGTCATTAAGCAGTGAGGGATCTTGACGGTTTGGCAAAATTGGCGATACCTGTTAAGTATGAAACCTATAACGACCAGTATTCAAGCTCAAAAGTCCATAAAACACGCAGCATTGTTGAGGCTGAAAAAAGTACGCGGGGCCTAATTTATACGGGAAAGGTTTCCTGTGACGTCACACAAAAATATGACTTTTGTGTATTCATAATACCAGAAAATGAAATAATCTGCAAATCGGAACTGTATTAGCATGATAAACATCAAAATAACTAATCAATGCATAAAAAAATGCTAGTTAAATCCCTTACAGCTGGTTTTAAACAAAGCACTTATCTCGATGAACTTGTCAATCATGAGTCATTTTGGTAAAAATGACGTATTTAAGTGCTGTGCAAGGCAGTTTGAGGAAATTTTAAC